>NC_133231.1:16337159-16640659 GCF_040436345.1 Pagrus major | reverse complement strand
CCTTAAAGCTCAGCCATTGTTACAATGTATCCCATTATATTTTCTCATTTGCCATGCTTTTTCGCCAAATTAGATTTTAGTCTAATTTGACACTTTTAGTACATGTAACGTCACAATGATGTGCTCTGTGTGCTAAAATATTTGCTAAACTCCAGACAACCCTGCAGCAACTCCTGTCCTATGCCATACTTAATGCAAGGAAACTTTTATGCTGATGTTCTGCAAAAACAAGGAAACATTGTAATTCAAACATTAGCTGACCGCATTAAGAGATACTTTGGAGTGGATCAGATCAGTCCTCAAGGACAGGCTTAAAGAATCTGAAAAAATCTGGCAGCGGATTGCAGAGTTAGGTTGTGTAGATTAAAAGACTTAAACAGCATTGAGAGAGAGAGGGAGGGGAGGAGAGGCTTATGGGTTTCTTTTACTAACTTTTTTAAAGACGTATTCTATTCTATTAGATTGTTATATGTGACAATCATGATGGGGCTTCAGAATAAAAACATTTGAAAGTAAAAGTTCAGAGAATTGCCACATGACTACTCGTGTACATTCTTAGCTTAAAATATGGGTTGTGACAGGCATGTAACGAGGTGTTTTCTAATAACCTGTCCTTTATATGTGATTAGTTACATACATACATGTATGGATTAAAAGAATAGTCATAATTTGTGTAAGATTGAGATCACACCGTGAGAGTGTCCATTACTATTCATGAGACAGACAGGTAGATAGATAGATAGATAGATAGATAGATAGATAGATAGATAGATAGATAGATAGATAGTCCGACAGCCCCCTCTTGTGAAGATGCAGAAGAATACACTTTCATTACCACCCAGGCGCAATTGAATTTCTCCAAGTTGATGTAGAGTGTATAACTAACTAACCATAAACTGAATGTGTGTGTGTGGGAGCACACTCACTGTGGTCTGTGCTTGTTTGTCCAGTGCAGAAAGCAGGACTTGTATTCCTTTTGTGTAGTAATCGACGGCCTCCTGCCCTGTGTGGATTTGTCCCAGGTACATGTATTTACTGTGGCCTTCATCTGGGCTCAGTGCGACTGCACGCAGAAAAGCTTAGAGAGAATTGGTCAAGGAGGCAACAACCGTTAAACAGCATGGAAATATTAAAGTGTTTAAATGAAACGAATTGAGTTACTGAGAAATACAAAACAAGAAAAGGGGGGCTGAATAAAGGATATTTCCTTGGCTTTCTGTGTGTTTCCTAGTTCAGAGCAGATGTGTCCCAGCATGTCCAGAGCTTGCAGGTTATCGGACTCCACATCCAGAGCTCGTTGGCAGAAAAGGCCAGCCATCTCAAAGTCAAAAGTGTCCATGCATTCCTCTGTCTGTGCAGCAGAAGATCATATGATACAACAAACACGCAGTAGATGATCAGAATTAAAACATATAATAATTTCACATGCATGACATTTCTGGATCATGATCTTTGTTATGGATATCTCTGGTCAATGTTACCTTTTCTAGTAGTTGTTGCACAGAGTACTTCTCAGATGTCTTCTTCTTGGCTTTCTCGTGCATTCTTACTTTCATTCTTTCCTGGGGTGTCAATCCAACAATACCTGAATCTTATGTGATCAGATTAATGGAGAGTCAGGGTTAGTTTCGCCTAGTCAGTTGAAAGCAACGCATAACAGCGTTATGACTAACTGTTGTCTAAGAGGCTGACGTTACATACTGTAAATAACTAGCAAAATGTTGAGCCACTGGAGAAAATTACCTCTGTTTGGACAGTTGTCTTTCCTCTTCGGCTTGTTTTTCTTTTTGCCCTTTGCCTGTCCTCCCATAGTGCTGAAATATACGTCTTATAACTCCAATTTCGTTCTTCAAAACAGACTTTTCCCAAAGTGTGAACACACGCGTGGAAGCAAGTGTAGTTGAGCTGAAAGGATGCACTGCGCATGCTCAAAGCAATGACTGGGTGGCTGCTACGGAAAGAGGTAGTGGACAAAACATTAACACGTCTAAAAAAACCTTTTTTTCCAATAAAGCACCGAAACTTTTACATTTAAACGGTCCGGTTTTGTTATCCATTGCGTTTTAAATGTATGCTTAACACTAAAGTAACTATAAAGCTCCACGGTTTATAATTTATTTCTACAAGGCGCTGATTACTTAAGGCGGGCTTTAAATAAATTAAACGGTTCTGTTTGTGGGCGGGTGCTCCTGTTGATTGACAGGCCTGCGGACCATTCAGATAACGCGTTAAAGCTGTACCCCTTGACGTATCTGAAACTCTCTGGATTTCAACCAATGGGCGCTCACGTCAAATGTACGGCATTTTTTTTTTTTTTCCACAATTCTCTTGTAAATAAACGAATGACAGAGACGCTGGTGATAGTGAAATTGCTACCAAAATATTAAATCAACACGGAATCCAATTACTCGACTGTCTATTAAGGTAATTAAGCTTGTATGTTAACTAACCCGTGACAAAGAGTATGAATTCATACAGCAGCTATCGACATCGCTGTGGTGAGAGAAGTAATTGAATGACAAAGCAATGAAAGATTAGCTGCTAGTAGTAAAGCTAATGCTAACTGCTGACATTACCAAGCCAACTCAGCTCTTTACACCTACCTTTGCCACAGTTATTTGACAACAAGGTATCAACGCCGCAACAAACATAGCTAACCATTATCCAGCTGTCAGTACTTTTACTGCAGTAAACCGTTGTAACTATTTGACGTTAACGGCTAGCTTTATACGAGCTAGTATTTCGCATTACCCTGGTATATAAACTAGCTATATCGCGCCTTTGTCGCCGTAGATGAAAAGTCGTGCTCTCTTGTAGAGAATAACATTAGCTGATGTTTCTGTCCCTTTACTTTGCAGGCTTTTGTGACAACGTTAATGTCATTCCTACCCGCCAGTTTGCTGCCAGCCAGTAGAGTCAGACTGTATCGTGCCACACAGGTAGCTTGTGGCCAATGCCACAGGCTCGACCTGCCCACAGAAGTGGACTATAAACCGCGGAAAGAGCTGGCAAGTTAGCCTCAACGGAGCTGTCCTGTCCCCTCGTGGCTGTTGGACTGTAGAAGGAGTGGCCGTGGACCCACCGACAGGAAAAGTTGTCATGTCGGAGTTAAATAAAGAGGTGGTGGATTTGGTTTGGGGGAGACCCTCCAGTGGAGGAGTGTCTGCCTCCATCTTCCGTAGATGGACCCAAGGTAATGGTGCTTTGTCTCAGTATGATGATGTGAATGAACAGAAAAGACATAATAGATGTTACAGAGATGGTGACCTATGTGCAGTGGAGAGCCAAGTGTATTCAGATTTTACCCAGAGAGGTACAACAGTATTTTTTTTTTTGCTCGTCCTCCTCTCTAACTAAAGGCTAGATAAGCAGTTAAATACCCTTCTGTTGTACATGTGGTTGGTGTGAATACTGTACATATCCATTCCTGCTCTAGAGATTATCCTTGATTCACTCTGACCTTGGAAATGACCAATGCATGCACTTGTGGTTGCCTAATTTTTAATTAATGTGCTTGTCATCACTGTGAAAAATGTTAAGATTGCTCTGTTGACCCAAGATTTCACTTTATCCTCATTACAGGATTTGTTTTCAGTGAGAATGAGCACACAGCACTGGAGCAGTTTGAAGGAGGCCCATGTGCTGTCATTGCACCTGTCCAGGTATGGTTGAATTTAAAACTCCTTGCTGTAAGTGCAAAGTCTCAATTTGCGGCATATTCCCTAAGTACTGAGCCCTCACAGACCTCCTACATTCGCATTAGGTGGAAGTACTTAAAATTGTATGTCAAAGAATGGGGCAATTTAGTCTGCATCATTCTACAACGTGCACCTTTTACAAGTTCACTTGGGGATTTCAGAGTGAGGCTTCTTTTATACTTGACTTATATATGCATCATCGTTAATGAGTCTTGTAGGTATATGAATGGTTGGCTATGCTTAACTGACTAAACAAAATGGTCAGTTATATATTCAAAAGATCAAAGTCTTCACTGTGAGGACGGACTATGGACAAATAATGTGTAGCAAGTGTGCATATTGGACCATGGAATATTTTATCGCAAATTTTGAAACTGAGTTTGTTTTTCTTTGCAGGCTTTCCTCTTAAAGAACATCCTCTTCAGCAGAGAAAGTTCCAACTGGAGACAGATGTCAGGTAGATTGTCCCGAGAAAAACATCAAACCATTGTTTTATATAGTTGTATGCCCTGTATTTAAGAGTGGATAAAGCCTTATAAAGCTTTGGGGCTTTCTTTCTGTTTGTGCCATAAAAAGATTTGAAGCTTAGGGGCTTCAAACTCAGCAAACACAGTGACATCTGGTGGCTTGTAAAACTTATGGCAGCACTTTAAGACTGTGGCTGAGGCACCACCACACCTTGCTGACACTCATAGTTTAGTCTCATGTGTGTAATAAATGTCCTAGCAGCCCCTGTGTTATCAAATCTGACTACCTGTGTTTGGAAGTCCTGCATTACAGTAAATATAGATGTTATTGTGCAATGTGTTGCAATAAAATTATCATGCACTGTCCAAAAGGTCTAGATGCCACCATGTTCAACTTTGTGGTTGATATTTATCTGGTATTTCTTGAGCCACAATATGATCTGACTGGAGAGTGATAATCCCTCAATTATTCTCCTCTCTTTCTATGTGTCAACCACATGCAGTAGTTTAAAACTTTCAAAAGCTGTCAAACTGAATGAAGCGCAGTCCTGTGAAATTCTCTATTAAACACAAGCTCCGGCGCAGTGTTTCCAAACAGCCCGCTTCACAGAAGTGAGACCAGCTTTAGTGCCTCTGTATCATCCGGCCATCCCTAATGGCTTGTTAAATCATGCATGTTTTATGCTTGTGTCTGTTAGAGGAGGAACAGAAAACAGCACTGTGTTCCACTCTGAGTGAAATCTTGGAGTCCGCTTGTGCCAGCCCCTCCACAGGGTTCTGCCTGGTGACCTGGGCCAAGGGACAGAGCCCACATCCAAGCACGCATACCAACACGCAGACTCAGTCACAGTCGCAAACACAGGACATGCCAGAGCCGGAGAGCAGCCAGCCACCACAGGAGCAGCAACCCAGTGAGTCCTACATCTGTCATATTCCCACGTCAAACGCACATTCGGAATAACAATGCACAAACGTATGAATGCTCACTCATTCACGCAAGCCTAGTTTTTACCATTGATGACAATAATAGTAACTTTTAATGACTAACTGTTTGACATTGTGGAGTTTTTCTGTGTCATGCTGTGATACCTCAGTGTGTGTGTTTCCTTGTGCCTAGCTGCTTTGGCTGCTGAGGAACTTGGCTTTGAGAGATTTCACAGTGTTCTTCAGTAAGTGACAATTTTAATATTCTCACCACGCTAACACCTTGCAGCTAATACTCATGACTGTCTCTTCCTCAATGAAGATAATCTTGACATAAATAATACTGTGAGTCTCTGGAGAGATTAGGACCTCACAAATCCTTGCTTTACAATAGCCAGTATGCAGTACTGCGATAGAGAACTCCATATTTCTCTGAAGATAGTATCAGCGGAAGGGAGGGGAGGGGTGATGTTTGATTCATCTAGTCTGCGAGAATTGGCTTTCACATTGAATTAGCTTTTTCACTCTGCTCACAAGTTGCTGACTCAGCACTTTCACTGATTGCCTAATAAAAAAAAAAAACTACCTCTCACTACCTTTCTCGCACACAAACTGTCTGTCACACACGCACAAACTAAATGAATGCAAGGCTGCGTTTGCCAGAGGAATATTGAAATTTCATCACACAAGCGTACTGGCAGCTGAGAACAGAGTCAGCAAAAAACAGTGCTGACTCACAGTGAAGAAGTGCACACTGAACTAAGACAGACAAATGAACTAGCAAGCTCTCCAAGGTGGAGCAAAGCAGGGGTGTGGCTCCAAATAGAGGCTCCAGATCAGTTTTTTCTTTGTCCTTCGATGCATTTGATTGATTTCCGGCCTATTGTGAAAGTCATCTTTTTTCACCTAAAATTACAGATACAGTTAATCCATCAGTCTCTTTGAGCCTAAACCCCCCAAAACCTTTTAAGTCTTAAGATTGTGTCATTAATCAACCTGATGTTTGTTCCTTTCCTGCAGTAAGCGGACTGTAATGTCAGTGTCTGGTCTCAAAGAAGAGGTGCTGTCTCTCTACCACACCTGGAGGGGGTGCTGTGGAGTCTTGCTTTTCCTGTACTCCGTCATCCTCACCAAGGTAAAGGAAAATAGCTGGGTAGAGATATGGAGGAAGATATTAAATACTGATTGGAAATGATGAGTATGTTGATGTACTCTCATATTTGTTAAGTAACTTAAACAAAGTGATAATCAAATAAAACTCATTTTTTTAAAACCTAAAACACAAATTATTATTATTTTTTTAATAGTCTTAATCATTGTGTCTCATCATTTCAGGTTATTTTTTCCTGTGTGTTACATCGATCTTTAAACCCACAAAAATTAAATGTAGGCTTGTCTTTTCCTGTCCTCTCTGTGCAGGGCATAGAGAATATTAGAAACGAGATCCAGGACACAATGGAGCCTCTCATAGACCCTGTGCATGGCCATGGCAGGTATAAAAACACTTCCCATCATACTGTCTCATGCTCTCATCACTTAGGCTGACAAAGAAAATGACACATTACTGCAAGGTTCTTTTTTTTGCCATAAAGGGGTACAGCATATCTTCTGTTGTCTCAGAAACTACTGATGTCTCCTTTCTTATCTGTCTTTTCAGTCAGAGCCTGGTGAACCTCCTTGTAACTGGCCACGCTGTCTCGAATGTCTGGGATGGAGACAGGGAGTGCTCTGGCATGAGTAAGACTTCCATGAAGTTACTGCATTCACACAAACACGCCATATTCACACAACAGATACATTAACACACATACCACACTCACAGAGCTTAATTTTGTGGCCCCAGATTTAAACCATATCCACCAGAGGGCAATAATTCTTATATCCCACAGCATTCTACAAAGGGCAAGAATTAGTGCCAGTGTGATGTAATTTAACATATTCTCATTTTAATGTTCTTTTTTCTCCCTGCTTTTTAGAACTGCATGGTATTCATAAACAAGCATCCGTTGGTTTCCTCACGCTTATGGAGTCACTACGCTACTGCAAGGTACTCACACAAGCAAACTGTCTGATGAGTGGTCATGGAAAATACATACATGATTTATGTTTTTTTGTTTTTTTGTCTAATCAAGACATACTATGAACATAGATGGACACCCACCCATTGTATACTGTAAGATCAGAGAGTGCGAGGAATACAAATGCACATATAGATGCTCTCTGCATTTGAGATGTGAGACATATCTAATATGTGAACACAAGCCACAGTTGGAGCTCCTGTGTGAAAATATGTTTGGAAGGAACAGTCCCAACAGACTAACTGTGAACTCCCTACTCTCTCTCTTTAAGCTTTTATTTTCTGGCACACATGTACAGAAACACACATTTACTAAAAATAGACCACAAAAGAATTTTGAAAATATGTATGACGTGACATATTTTAGTCATCGTGGAAAAAATGGATCTTGGCTTTTTATTTATTTATCATTGCCAACATAAGCAAGCCCAAAAAAGCTAGAGCTGAGACATGAACTCTGTAAATAGGCAAAGTAAGCAGTCATAATAAGGTAATAGCAAGTAGATGGTTGCCAAAGTAACCAGAGGGCTGTAAAGAGTGATTTGAGAGACCAACTCATATTGAATAAGGAGATGTCTGCTCATATATACACATACTTAATTGTTCTTGTGAATAAGAGTGGAATATTATCATTTATAACAGGCATTTATTTTACCCTTTGTTGAGGATCCAGAGAAGTAATATGCTCGTCATGTAATGTGAAATGTAATCCCTTTTCAAATATTAATGTACTTTGTGAAAAAGGTGTACATTGAACTTTAAACAGTCAAAAATGGACACTCATTTTTTACGCATTCCTTATCTGTGTGTGTGTGTGTGCGTGTGTGTGTGTGTGTGTGTGTGTGTGTGTGTGTGTGTGTGTGTGTGTGTGTGTGTTTCAGGTCGGGGCATTCCTCAAGTCTCCAAAGTTCCCTATTTGGATCCTTGGCAGCGAAACTCACCTCTCTGTGTTTTTCACCAAGGCAAGTTCAACTCACTCATCCATATGCGACCAAACACATATTTCACTCACACAAGACACACAGCTTGTAACATAAGCCAGTCCACACAGCAGGTTAGAAAAACCAAAATATGGATAGCGCTTAAAAGATTTAATATAGTGCAGGTCAGATATCAATGTGGGGGAAAAAGAGAAGGAGAAGGGGAGGGGAGGGAAAAATGAGAACTGGAGATAGTCATATATGGCCAGTGCTGTTTCTTGGCTTTTCACCTATCCAACATTGAGAGAAAAAAACCTCAGCTTCCAAAGAGGAACTTAACAAGTGCAGACACACACACACGCAGTCATCTTCATGCCTTCTTTTTCTCACTCTCACGCACACAGAAACACGATTTTAGTTTCTCAACCATCTGTGATCAACTAAACAAAGTGGGGTTCATGATATATGACCATGATGTAAACTGCTGAATTTGGACTCCATTGAGAGCCTCCATTTCCAGCATACTTCTGTCTACCTTCACTGTCAGGCTAATTTCAACAATATGGATCACACATTTTTCTGTCCTGGCACTTGTATTTTGTTGTACAAACTTGTCCCAGGAATTAAGGAGTTCCAGAAACAACACCCAGGAACTAAATCACAAACAGCTCCTTTAGCCTCATCGTGGTTGAGTTTCCATTGTATCTGAAGAAATATTAAGGACAGGTCAGTTAGATTAAAAGAGAGATATATAGCAAGGAACTAGACAACAAACCATTGATTGACTGAAATTTTGATAAATATTGGATTATTGGCTATTTGAATCTAAATATACATGATAAGAGCTAGAGGAAAAATCAAAAACGAGAAAGAGGAAAGACACCTTTCTCGACAGGAGCAAGGATTCAGTCTACTTAATGTTTGTCTGGGTTGTTCCCCTGTTTTAGTACTTAGCCACATGGACAGCAGTTTGTTGGTTTGATCACTTGCCCAGTGTCTGGTTTGTTAGTTGTTGGAAATGTGGCTGTTGTTTACATGTCAGTATCACTAAACAAAAATTCCGTCCACACTTATGTTATAGTAATACCCAGGGCTAAAGTGCAGTGCAATGAATGGCTGCTGGTTGGCTTGTGTTTGACAAATCTGTTACATTTTGTGCTGCAGAAAATCCACCCTTGAGCCATCAGAAAGTAATACATCAGAGTAGATAGTTTTTGGGCAAAAGGAATTTCGTTCCAAGAAACAAAACTGGAACCAGGTTCATGTGGTGAAAATGCAGGTAGAAACATTGTAACTTCCTTTGTTCCTGGAAAAAGGGCCAAGACATTCTGCTCCGACATCAGCAACTCAGATCTACACTGTTCATATATGCATGCACGTATATGTGTCGAATGCACTGCCTAATTGGGGTCAACGATGTGGTTGTAACAATGAGAGAAACTTGTAGAAGTATGAATCATCAGATTTTCATGCTAGTGTGGATGTGTGCACATGTGGGCACACACTCACCCAGTTTTGTACTCAAACAAACATGTTTATTATCTCCATCAGTGATCAGGTAACATAATACATTGCTGTAGCCCACACACTAAAGCTTGCAGGTTTGGTTGTAGCAAATCGATTCTCCTTGCTGTTGTGAAAACGGCACCAGAGATGCAGAAAAATCCCCAGCAATCATCTCCATCATGAGGCCACACCCTTAATATACCATTGATTAAAAGCTCAGTTACATGCATTCAGCTCAAGCCTGCTAGGCAAGTGGGTCATGTGTTGGCTCAGTGATGACTCAAAGTCGTCATCCAAGCGCTGATGACTTACCGATTGCTACAACTCCCCCGGCACTGGTGACATGTTCACATATACGCACATTCACACACATTCCAGAGCACAGGGAACTTTATCCTGATTAGCATCGGTGCTGTGTGTGTGTGGGGCTTCAGGTGGATGGCTTCCTGGAGGGAATGTGATTCCAGAGTTCCCATCTGGATCCATTTGTCCCACTGGAGGTTTGGAACATACTTAAACACACACGCATATGGACTGACGTATATGGCTGACGCTACACCATGCCGGCTCCAAAGCTTTGAGCCAGAGCTGAAGGGGTAAGACGTGGGGCGATGGTACTCTGCTGGTGGACCTCACTGAAGCCCTCCTTGAATAGGAGTCTATGTTTAGAGCTAATTTGAAGCACACTGAGATTTCCCAGGCATCGTGATACAAAAATACACGCTACCTGGTTATGTGGCTTTTAGGTCCGATATAGAGCCATCCTCACAAAAGCAGCAAATCTGATCCCTGCCTCTGATGTTTCAGCGGCTCCTTCTGTCTGCCGTTGGGGACGGGTGTGTATTCCCTCGAGTCGCTGTCAGTGTGTGACTGTAGCTTTCAGACCATCAGCTTAATAGCATTAGTGTTTTTATCTAATCTGCCTACACAAAGGCCATTCCACCATCTCTGATCCCTACCCACAACACCCCCCACACTCTCTCTCTGTCCTCCGTTGTATTAATGTGTGTGTGCATGTGAGAAAGTGGCTGAGTGTATATAATGGCATGTAATGGGATCTGTTTTTGGACAAGAGTTTCTGAGACGCCAGAGGAAGGAGAGAAAGGAAGAAAGACAGACAGACAGAGAGTGAGGGAGAAGAGGGATGGGATGATTGATGAGACGTATCATGCAATATGTTTAAAAAAGGATTCTTTCTTCCTTCCTTTTCCCCCTTTTCTCTTTGAAGTAACTATCCACTCCAGTGTACAGTAGCTCAGTTGCCCAAGAAAAGGATTCCCCAGCGTTCCTCAGCCAACCTCTTCAGATTATTGGTCCCTCATGGGAAGGAAAGAGGAAGAAAGGAAGTAGAAAGGAAGGATGCACTTTAAAGAGTGGTGCAGTGGTCACTCAGGAAAGCGGGAGGGGGGTGGCGATCCTCCGGTGACATTTCTCATCGCTCTTTACTCTCCTCACTGAGTGATGAGGTTCACAGGCTGTGTCTCTGCTTCTCCAGGGAGTTACATGTGTGTTTTTGTGCGTGTATGTGTACAGTAGTCGCGTTCGGGGTCAGTGATTTACTAGGAGGGAGAGCAGCCGCTGCGGCACTCAGTGTCCCTTAAGACTCCTGCTTCTGTCTGCACACACATGCAAGATGTCCTTCAAGGACTGGTAGGGAGCAGGGAGAATTTAAAGTGTGCAGACACAGTTAATGTAGGTCAGCTTCCTTCAGTGAGGCTTTATTGGCATAACCACAGTAAATTGAAGACAGTGCCAATATGGTCAGGCTATAATGCTGAAAAACATCATATTTTCAAGCAATCAATATTTGTGTAATGGCATGCTGACTGCAGGAATGTCCACCAGAGCTGTTACCAGTGAACTGAATGTTCATTTGATTACCCCAAGCCATCTTCAGTGTAGTTTCTGAGATTTTGGCAGTACATCTGAACGGCACAGCAGACCATGTGTAACCACGTCAACCCAGGAACTCTACACCCAGCCTCTTCACCTGCAAGATTGTCTGAGACCAGCCACCTGAACCGCTGATGCAATAGTTGGTTTGCAGAATCAGTGCGTCTCAGGGAATATCATCTCGGTACTCATTGTCCTCACCAGGGGTCTTGACCTAACTGCAGTTTGTTGGCATCACTGACTAGAGTGGGCAAATGCTCAGCTTTGGTGGCATCTGGCACTTTGGAGAAGTGTTTGGGTCATGTTATAGGTAGGCACAAGCTATGGATAATGAATGCATTTCATTGATGGCAACTTGAATGCACAGATACCTTGATGAGATCTTGAGGCCCATTGCCGTGCCATTCATCTGCCACCATCACCTCATGTTGCAGTATTGTGATGAACAGCCTCATGTCGCAAGGATCTGGATTTCCAGATTCCTGGAAGCTGAAAACACCCCAGTTCTTGCATGGACTGCATTCAGCCTCTCAGCATGTTTGGGATGCTCTGGATCCACATGTTCAACAGCAACTTCCTGCCAATATCCAGCAACTTTGTACAGCCACAGAAGAGGATTGGACCAACATTCCACAGGCCATAATCAACAACATGTTCAACTCTATGCGAAGGAGATGTGTCGCACTATATGAGGAAAATGGTGGTCACACCAGATACCGATTGGTTTTCTGACTCATGTAATAGAACATAAGACTTTTGTGCTTTCTGTTTAAGAGGATTACTTTCTGTTCTTAGTGTGATCAGAGGGTGCGGGCCACAGACAAACACTAAATAACAAAGCGGCGTACATTAACAGTCATTAATAATCTGTGTCAGGTCAGACCAAGGGCCATTGTAATGTGATGAAAAGCTGTCTGTGACAGTGTGTGTGTGCTGCATTGTGCTTCCTTCTCCCCTGTGTGTAGTTTGCTGATATAGGACCCATCATTACGCTATGTAATATCCTCCAGTGTCTCCTCTCTTTTCTGGTGAGACATCGTCTTTCTCATCCAAGACAGCACCATAAATCATTACTTTGTCCCGTCTGTCACACCTGAAACACACACTCAGACAGAAACATACAGTAGATACTGCTTGCACTCCTTATGTAGTGAAAGAGATTGGTTTACCATTGTTTTCTGTACCCGTAATCACATGGGACACAGGCTAGTTAAGGTGAACAAAACACACACACATACAAGCACACATACACTCTACATAACAAGCCCTCCCACACAGACTCCCTCCTCAGTTCCCTCCTCAGCACGTCATGTAGTGAGGCTGTCGCTGCCTGCTAGGAACAAGGCAGGAGACACTGTCCGAGACCTCTGCTTTGTTGTCTCGAAAACCGATCCCTTCAGACGCACTCTATGGCCACTCAGAGCCTCTCAGCACACACAATAGCCCTTTGGCTGGACCGGAGGGAAAGAAAGAGTAACTCTAGAAAAGTACTATGCTTACCTGTCTATCCTGAAGTGCCTACCTGCATGATGAGATAAAGGATGAAAGGGGGGACGGAAGAATGGAAGAAAATGTCAAGGGTGGAAGGGCAGGAAATACTCCAAAACTGGAGTACCTACTTAGCACAGGAAAAGGCAGGTAAAAAAAAAAGGGGGGAAGACTGGGCAGGAGAAAGGGCGAGAGAGGAAAAAGGCCCACAAGGGATGAGTTGTCAACCCAAGAGAGCCACAAAGTCTAGTGAGGAGAGAGAAACTCAAGTGCAGATTGCCAGAGGTGAAGGTTGAGGCAGTGGTCAGAAGAGTTTCCCAAAAAACATGTGAAGAGGTTACATAGATATCAGCCGAGCTTGGTCACTCTATTTTTTTTTTTTTTCCTTTTTTGGCATGTCTATTTCTAAAATCAGATCCCAGTGGTGTCTGCACAGGATTGTTTTCCACTCTTATGATCCAAACTTACAGCATGTTTTTGTCTGAAGAAAAAGTCTGCTTCAATTTATATTTGTTGGCGTTTAGTGTTTCAAAAATAACATTTTCAGTGCAGTCACAAAAAAAATGTTTGCCCTACCACTTGCCACACAAATGCACTGAGTCAGCAATTATGGAGAAAGATTGTTGATTGTGTAAGTTTCAGCCCCAGGTTGTCAAATACTGACGCTGGCTTGGACCAAGCCATCAACCCACAAAGTCTTGGTATGTGACGAGCTAGGAATGAGCCTTAACAATCAAAAGTCTCAACACTTGTGTTTACTTTAAGGTGCAATATGTAAGAATTTTAGTTCTCAAACAATGAAAATTAACTGAAATTATTAACAGAATATGAAGAAATAACAGCTTTGACATTATATCGAAGACGTCTGTGCTAACCCCAGCTAAAGTTAGCAGTAGTTAGCACTTACTCTGACGACACGTTGCCCCCTTTTTCGTTTGGAGTGTCATATTTGTATTGCTCGGCACTCCATTTAATCCGATTAATCAGTTTATTCAAATTGAGGCCTTTAAACATTTTCTTTAGGGTGACAACGTCATAAAAAAGACGACTGATATTCAGAACTTCATTTAAAAAATAGAAGCTCACACACGTACTGTATAATACATTCAGGAGAGCCAGATGGATGTGTCTTTAGTACTGTCATACACAAACGCTCCTGCTCACCCCAAAGCCCTTTCAGTCATTTGGAATTGTTGGCTCTTAAAGAAGGCATGTTTTTTTTCTCAGTGTATTCTGGTTTTACTCAGAGCAAATGTTCTGCATCACTTTGTGTATTTAAGTCCTCGGGGTGGAGCATGTGTGTGTGTGTTGTTCTTGCTTTGTTCCTATGTAGGGTAGCTTGTTGTTGCTCCGTTAAGGTCGGACTGTGGGGATTGGAATGTGCTCCTTTAAATCAAAACGCACACTTACAAAGGACCTGGCATCAGTGTGTTCAGTGTCATTGTGCTGTATCTCTACATGAGCATGAATATTTGCGCAGGTTGAGAGAATTTAATACCAGCTTGTTTTCCATATAAGCAAACACATTTTGGCAGGGGATAGGCCTAATTATTGCACAGATTCTCTCTCTTACACACACACACACACACACACACACACACACACACACTCACACATACTGCTACACAGTGGGATTGAGAGGAAAAAAACGATGAGGCACAAAAACAAACTCACACACACCATCCCTGCGGAGTGTGTTAGCTCCATGACATGTTTTCCAACTCAGCAGCATCTTCCTCAGGCCTCTAATAAAACACAGATCAAAGACAGCCAGGCAGACCTGTCATCACACATGCACACAGTCATGTAATTTCTGTGTACATGATCTTATGCTCATGTGAGTCATTGTCTTTTCTATTCTTTTCCACCGCTCGTTAGCCTTATGTTAGCGCGTGTAGACTGGCAATAATAGTATGTTTTTGTTTTATCTGTTGATGACCACTTCCAAGCGTTTGTCTTCCGGAAAAGTGTTGACATCTTGTAACTGTGGTATTACCAGGTGATTTACACAGACTGTGTCCATGCTGCTCTGGAAGACAATAAACTGAGTTCACCGAGCTGTGGTTCACAAGGCACGCTGGACTTGGACTGGCCGCAGGATTGTATATGGCAGACCAAGATCGATTAAGCTTCTCATCACTTTAGGAAGAGATTTGTGTTTATTCAGTCCAGGTATACTGTTCTTTTAGTGTCATATAAGTTAAAGTTACAGCTTCTCAAAACAGTTCATGTTACATGACGCATACCTCACTGTTAATCCTACATTTAGTGAGTTTGTCTTTAGACTGCAGTCGCCCGCTAAGGAACCATTTTTAGCACTTTAGTCCTCCTGAGACAGCAAAATGACCCTTGTCCACCCCTGTAAGTGAAACAGACATATCTATCTCATGATAAATGTACCATCAGATTTATGGAGCCTGTAATGTTAACACATCACGTCACTTTGTGTGACAGAACAGTGTGTGAGCGCATGTGAGCCTGTTTTTCTTTGCATCTGAAGCGCCGGCAGCTGGGAGTCATCGCTTCTCGATGTGTCCCCCTGAACCCCTCTCTCCTCTCTCCCTGCCTCCTTTTCTCCCTCTTTCTCTCTGCCTGAATAAACCTTGAATACAGTAATAAGTAGACCATGAAACCCTAGCAGCCTGCGTGGATCCGAGGCTCAAGCTTTAATAAAGGCCAGCCTAAAGGAGATGAGCAGGGTTCATTTGCTCTCCAAAAACATTGTGTGTTTGTCCAGCGCTTTGTTGTCATAAATACACTCCCTCCCCTCTCTCTAATGGAAGAACAGTGAGAACCCTCTGACTCTCGCCTACACACTTTGCATGTGTTCATGACAGCTAAGGCTAAAAAGCCATCTTTTTAAGAAGTATCCCATTTCATTCTCTCTTAGAAAAATATCCTGTGTATCTTCTCTGAGCTTTTTTTCTTGTTGTTATTCATGCAAAATATTTTCAAGGAAATAGGATTCTCCTTCATTCATTCTCCTTATCATTGTTTGCTTGCTTTGTTGTTTATCAGAAACTGATGATTATCCAGCTGTTTAACTTGCTGTGAGCTCCGCTCAAGATCTGATAATGCTTAAAAATATTAGATAAGAGCGGACATGAGAAGACGTTCCTATCCCATGAGATCTGTGTCGGATCTGTGTTGAAAACAAACTTGGTAGTTCAACGTGTCGTCCAACCGCGTCTAAAAGCAAAATTCATGGTGAAAAGCCTGCCGTCATATCTTCCTTCTGTTGCTGAGTTGATCTGCTTCCCTGATTTCTCTCCAAAAACTTTGTCTTTTGCATTTCCTCATTGTTTCAACGCAATTAAATTCTTATAAATGAGGTTGACCTCATTCCTCAACATTTTTGCACATAGAAGTTATCATGTGAAAAATGGAAAAGGGAGAACAAAATTGTCATATACTCATAGATGATCTGACAAGCACTTTGTTTGAAAAGTGATGCCCTTAGTGATACAGAGCCATTTAATCAACATGTACATTGTAGGCTAGGCGAAAGGGGCATCGCCTCTTGTACATGCTAATGCACGCCCCCCCATTTCTATACTCGCTGCCAACATGGCTCTTTGGAAACCTCACCAACAAACAAACACTGTGGAGCTCGCCATTAATCACGGGTAGTATATGTAAGACTCGATTTCCTGATTGTGTGTTTGTAGTGAAAACAAGCCGTCTAACTTTATCATCAGATCAGTTAATAACCCAATGAACTCCGATGATTGCGCTGGTCCTTTTAAGATTACACATAGTCACACACACACACGCATACGTGTACAATGTAAAATAGCGGAGCATCACACACTGCTGCAGTGGGTGGTACTGCGTGTTTCTTCACTGTAGTGTGTTGCACATTACTGCTGCAAAATCTTGTCAAGAACAATCAAAGTCTGGTAGTTGTTAGAAGATCGAGATGTTTTGCTGCTTCGCGATGTTCTAATGTTTCAACACTGACTAAGCCACATTTTTACCATAATGTGAACAAATTCTTCCTCCCCTCACTGCTCTCATTCTGTTCGCTGTCTTATTGCAACACCCTGTCTCCTTACTTTAGTCACAGATCTCTATATGGTCACTTTTAGGTTAAACTTCTTCATGTTTTAATGCACAATCTCTCATCTTATCCTCCTCTCTTTCTCTTCCTTCTTTCTGCTTCTCCTTCCTGGCCTCTCTATAGGAGATGTCCCTGGTAGGTCCAGAGTCTCCATCAGAGCAGGCAAGGAGGGTCTTCCAGTCATTTGATCCTGAAGGTAATGAACAAGTGTCTGTATTATATATATTGTGCACATGATGTTGCCAGTGATTCACATCTCCCGCCCTTCACCCCCTGCACACTTGTTTTTATAGACATAGTCATACTTTATTTGCTCATTAGTACACCAGCTTTATGAAATACCTGGCACACAGATGTACTTTAATTAATCCAAACGTTCACTCTAACACAGCTACACGCACTGAGTGAACAATATCCTGGCCATGTTGTCTTTCTCTCCTTGTCTTCCTGGTTGAGCAGATGCATTTATAACCTCCACTGCCCTCCTCGCCTCTTCTGTCTTGTTTCTTGTCTCCATTATTTTCCTCTGCAGGCAGGACAGGGGCTGTTTCCCTCCGCTCATCTCCACTGTTGTTGTTGAGGTTGGTGAGCTCAGCTCCTCTTACAGCTGAGTCAACCATCCCGCTCCTTCCTTCTCCTCCACCTCCTTAACCCAATTTCTTGTCACTTTGAGGTGACTGGGGTAAAAGGCAATGGGAAGGACACAGAGAGGCTGTTCACATTTGGTTTGACCATCCATCCTGAGTGATCCGATCACAAGTAGACAGCTTCAAGCCCATCAATTCACCTCTGGCATTAAATGTGTCTCAATATGCGTCTTGTGCTCGGATCTCACTTCCCCACTCTATATGCATATATACATCACTGGAACAAAAAGATATATTTTTACACAAAGAAAGAAAGAAATTACTCATGTATAATGTATGCCGAATTAACAAGTAGGACCAAGTAGTTAAGAATGACTACTTTGTCCTACTGTAGACAGCGTCTCGCAAAGTTTATATGTAACAATGCTCAAAGTTGAGTGTTTTTCTTGGGTTTTTTTAAGGGTGTCTGGTGACTTTCTCCACAAAGAAGTAGCCTATATTAGTTACTGTTTACTGTATTGGTAAAATTTGACATGTTTACATTCATAATGTTCTATTCTTTATTATTTTTTGTTTAAATGGTGACATCAGTTGAAACAGTGAGTTCAAACAGCTGCTGGGAGGTACAATCCACTTCAGACACAGAAGCAGACAGACCACACTTTAGACATGAAAACAGACAGGCTTTTAAAGCAATGCCACGACACTTGTTACAAGGAAAGAAACATCTAAATGTATTGTACTTAATTCTGAATTTACAAGAAGGTACCAATGATTTAGAATTTGTGGCCACGTGCATCCCGACCACCTCCAAACACTGTTGGAATGATTGGATCTCAAATGCGTCTTGGGGGTGTTCACACCTGTACATAGAGCTGTTCATTTTCGATCAGATCACTCGGATGACGATGCCAAATGTGAACAGGGCTGGAGAGCAACACAGTGACAATAGAAAGTTGAAGAGAAGACAGATTCTCATGTCAGATGGACTGAAAGTCTGGAGCATTCATTTATGCAGCCTTGAGATTATAGTGTGGGATGTTTTATGTGCATTCATGAGCACTCAAGAGACAAGGATGAGAGTAGAAATTAAACATTTAGCGCTTACATCTGCTGTGGAATGTTTTCTTCTGCTGTGGAGACAAGAGGAGGAGGGAGATCCCACTCAAGACATGAGCATGTTAACATGACACACTTAGAGCTATCAACTAGCAACTGAGGACCTGACTAAATCACCCGTTGTAACACATACCTACATATTTATGTGTTTTTATGGTGAAATGAAGTATGCTCCTCTCTGTCGCCATAAGCTACGTAATTCACTATCCAGCTTGTAGGAACAACATGTTGATTTGTAGAGATCCGTGTGAGTGTGTGTGGTGCAATGTGGTCTCGTCTGCTCCAACAACTCTGACAACAAACACGTCTACTCCACTGTCTGTCTTTGTTTTTTTCCTTGTTCCTCATCCGTCTTTTCCTGTTGCACAAAATACCGCTTTGCACATTCTCAAATCTGCTCTCATCTGCCACGACATTCTGCAACCCATATGGTCTTTTTTCACACATACGGTTGTGCAAAAACACACACAGGAGCTCACAGTAGGTTCATCCACAGATATAAATGCACACGTATAATGGACACATGCAAGGAGGATGTATTATACATGACACACACTACAGTGTATACACATATGCCGTAGCCAGTTGAGTGCTGCGTAAAAGGGCCATAAATCTGTCTGTGTCATGTGTAGAGTCAGCACAGCTCCCTGTGTTGTGGAAAACGGGCGCCAGACGCATTCACACGCACTACAGTGACTCACCAGACATACACACTGAGCGCTACCCACGCTCTCAGCTTGGTCTTTAATATTTTCGTGTTTGTCGTTGTCCCTGTGTAGAGCGTGGGTGTGTGTGTGCCCTGGCTGTCAAACTGTCAGTTGTCACGCTGAGAGAACGACATCTGGCGTTGAAGAGGCAAGATTGAGTTGTTCAAAAGCGGACAAGCTCATCTGTTAATCTTCCTCACCACACGCCTGGGGATAATGCATGTGTCTAAACAAGAGGCCATGCAGGCTCGCATGTTTAAATGAGACAAGTGCCCGGACACACACACACACACACACACACAAATGCTCTTTCGGGCAAAAACACATGTTAGCGTTTAAAGCCTCTCCTCGCAGGTAAAGCAATCATCACGGCCATGGAATGTAGGTCAGAGAGAAAGGACAAGGTGTGTGTGTGTGTGTGTGTGTGTGTTTAGTTGTGTCCGATGAGTTAATTCCCCAGGGCCAGTGATGTAAATACTGCTTGTGCCATATGTGTGTGGGTGAAGGTTTCCCCTAGTTTTCAAATGAAGCCTGTATTTTATGTTTTCTCGGGGTCAGCCAGTGCATCAGTCTCTCTTTATGTCTCTCTCCCTCCCTCCCTCCCTCTCTCTCTCCAGATAATGGCTTCATCCCGGAGTCTCTGCTGGAGGACGTGATGAAAGCCCTTGACCTTGTCTCAGAGCCCGAGTAGTAAGTGCTTGCATGTTCAAGGCGTTCTGTTTGTGTGTGTGTATTTCAGCCTGTGTGTGTGTGTGTGTGTGTGTGTGTGTATTTCAGCCTGTGTGTGTGTGTGTGTGTGTGTGTGTGTGTGTGTGTGTGTGTGTGTGTGTGTGTGTGTGTGTGTGTGTGTGTGTGTGTGTGTGTCTGTGTGTGTGTGTGTGTGTGTGTGTGTGTGTGTGTCTGTGTGTGTGTGTGTGTGTGTGTGTGTGTGTGTGTGGCACCTGTAGAGCCTCTAAAGTTCTACCTCCTAAGTCACAGCCAGGCCAGGTCAGCAGCCCCGTGCTCATGTTTCACTACCAGGCTACTATAACATTAGACCAGAGAGAGCCCACTATAAAAGCTGAGGCAGAAAGAAAGAAATAAAGTCCGAAGCAGAGGCTGAGAGGGAGATCATTAACAGCAGGAAGAAAGACTGAGAGAGGGAGGAAACGCTTTAAAGTGCCGCTTCAAACAGAAGCACGTTCTCATCTGAAGAACAGTAAGCCCTAACGCCACAGCCGTGGGCCCAGCCAAGTCAATGGACCACTAATCTGCTCAGCAGACCCCCAGATGGGCGATACATCACAACACAACACAGCAAACTGGGAGGAGACTCGCAGTGCAAACAGACAAGTTTCATTCCTTACCACACAGTGAGAGACTTATTGCAGGGATTCCACCATGTGAAAAAAATCAAAATTTTTAGTGGTTTGTAAAGAAGTGATTAATAGGATTATGTAGAAGAAATAAATTAAAGACTATTACTCATCTTCCAACTGTTTTCAAGTTGCCAGTGAGTATTTCTATATATCACATGACCTGAGACCATCAGCTGCTATCATTTGTGGTAAACCAACTTTGTGGACACCTACTGTTCTCAGCATATGTCAGGATACAGCCTCAAGGAATTATAGTCTTTTGATTTGATTTGACTACATTGGTTTTGTAATGTTTCAGATAGTTAATCATACTCATGATCTTAAAAACATATGGTTTAAAAAATGTGAATTCATGATGCTTTTCCTGCAGTTTGAAACTATTTTAGACCATTTGATTTAACAGTTAGATAAGACAGTCAGATAATCTCTCTATTATTTTGGAAACTGGACAGCCACACCTGATAGCATCAAAAACCTGAATTAATCAATAATAGTAATTTCAGTTTGACAAGAATACAAAGACGTGTCCTTACTCCCATGTTATTCGCCTCGGTATCATTACAGTCCACAAATGGGGCTTTTCCACTGGCACTTTTGGCCGCAGCGATTTGCATTTCCATTACAAGCTTTACCACGCCAAGTTGAACAAATCCGTGGACCTTCTCTGGAGTTGGTCCAAACTGTGACATCAGCTGATTGCACTATAACACAAACAGGAGAATGGATTGGGCACGGCCAGTAACTGTGGGCATGCTCAGTGTAGGCGTGCATGCACCATCATCTTATGTCTAAACCAATTTGAAATGATGAAGTCATACACAGTCATGCAGTGGATATCGTGCAAATCCACGATAGCTAATTCCCCTAATGACCATCAACACACAACCACTTGTTGATAAAAATGAGATCTTTCATTGATCCCCGAGAAGATGTTCTCTGTTCTCACTTCCCCTGCAAAGGGAGCACAAGGCTGGTTATAGAGCAGCATATCTGATAGATCTTTTTAGGGATTTAAAGTGTTGCTCAGTGACACTTCAGCAGGGTCACCGTCTGCTCTGTATGCCTCCTGCTGCATGTGCTGTTTGTAAAAATCAATAGATGGAGGAAGAATCATTGCCTTCCCTCTGTGTCTCGGTTTAAACCTTGCTTCTCTCCCCAATACCTTAAAAGGGCAATCAGACCAGATTTTTGTTATCATGGAGGAATAATGATAACACTGATCTAACACGTAGGAATGTCTGGAGAGAGGTATATTTAGTTGTACCACAGTATTCATGAAACATGCACGCACTCACCAAAACATGCATCATAACTCACCACTTGAGTGATGAGGTGATCTTAAATTTGGATTTTCATGCAGAAAACGTCACAGACTGTTATTCTTTCACTGATCTTCTGGCTCCTTCCAGCCCCTCTCTGTTTTTTTTGACCTGCATGTTCTGTTCTGTTTTCTGGATCTGTTTTCCTCTGCTCACTTTTTATTTACCGGTATTTCCTTTGCTTTCTGTCTCTGTTCCTTCTCAGTGTCAGTCTGGTGAAGGGTAAGCTGGATCCGGAAAGTTTGGGCATAATTCTTCTGGGCCCGTTCCTGTTGGAGTTTTTCCCTGATCAGGTATGTGTGTGTGCAGAGGTGAACTTCCACCTCAAACATACACATGCACACAAAGTAACAAATACCTCCCAACAACCATAACACAGTTAAAACACATGGACAAAATAGTCATATACACACACATGCTGTCCGTGTGACCCTAATGTCTTATTTCCCAAGAATATGTGGTGTGCTGTTTGAGCAAATCAAAGGTTTTTACGCCAAAAACATTCCTGCGGTGTCTCATGTGAAATCTATGCGTGTGTGTTCACGAGAGGCTTAGAACGAGCGCTAAAGACGCCTTTTTATGAGGAAGACAAGAGAGGGAGAGATAGAGGGGAGCTGTGTTAAAGTGATCAGGGCTTTAGGGACTCGCCGGAGCAATGGCCCCCAAGCCGCAAAGAAATTATACTACCATTAGCCAAGTGGACACACACACTCAGACACACGTGGGATTGGGGTGAGGGTTTGGGTTTCACATATAGGCATATAAACACGAGAAGCTGGACACGCTCTCAGACAACACACCCTATTAGCATTCTGCACCTTTAAGCCAAAGTCCACGGGAGGTGTTTTTGCTCAATGTCATTGTTGAGACGTTTTTCAAGTGTTGGCTGCTTTCTGGTAATTGGAGTTTGGTTTTGCTTCAGCACACAAACACGGACATTTAGATTTAACACGTGGGATTTGATGTTAAGCTTTCGTTGCAGGCAGAGATGTGTCTGTGTGACTTTTGGGTCCAAAAATGTTCTGCCTCTGTGGGTCTCCATCTCTGTGAGAACAGTTTGCCCAAAGACTCTCTAACAACAGTGCATGTTTTTCACTCTGCTCCCCCGACTGTGTTTCAGGACTCAGGAATCCCAGACTCGTTTCCCGTCTACCACTACAACGGACTTAAACAGTCCAACCACAACGAGAGGGTAAGACACTCTTCACATTCGGGTCATTCATAGCAGCTGATGGTGGTGGTTCCTTTTCATATTCTCTCCGTCTCTCCGCCTGTTACTTCTTCTTTTCCTGTCATCATTCACACACACATACACACACAGTTGGAGGCGGCCGGCCACTCCAGAATAAACAGTAGCTATTGCGAGCTTAATAGCATGTCCATCCATCCAAAAACCCCTGGCTTAGCCTCCTATTTCTCCAAGTCATTTCAGCATGGAGGCCACTGTCAGCAGCCTCGCTGAGATAAATGGTCAAACACAGGCCTATTAAGCAGGCTTAGTTTGATGGATGATTGTCAGTGGATGTAGTTGGTGGTTGTGCAGAAACCTGTTACTCAGGGATATCACTTTCTTCATCCGTCAACTTTGTCTAGTCTGTAAAGCAGCTTTTTTCCGTACAGCCACCTGAAAATCGAGGAGTGGCACCACATGTGTGCCCAGAGTAAAGCACACGCCTACACACACACACACACACACGCACAGGGCAGCAAGGCGCCAATAAGGTTGTGATGGCAATTCCATTCCCATAGCTCCAGATGGGAAAAACAGACCTGCTGACAGCGCTCCCCTGCAGCTGGTGCATGTGTGTGTTGTATCCTTGCATCCATTCCTTGCATCTCACCTCTGACCCCTTCAGAGGAAGAGAGATCAATAGAGTTAAAACAACAGAATGTAACTTTTTTACCTTAAAATAACAGCTTCAAAATCGTGTTGATGGTACAGTGTCTTGTAATAGGGCGAATGGTGTCTCTGTCACAGCCTCTCAGCCCCCATCACTTGTTTCTTTAACGTACAAGTTTTCAACACATAACATTGTTGTGATGTAATGAGTTTTGTTTGTAGTCAGCACCTACACATCTGACAAATTGTTACAGACCTGGGATTTGTATTTACGACAGTGGTGTTGCACTCCAAATTGCACAAAATGCCAATTTCTGCATAAAGCCTGTCAAAGTTTGCATGAAGTGTTTCAATTTGTGTGTTTACTCAATGTGTGTGTGTGTGTGTGTGTGTGTGTGTGTGTGTGTGTGTGTGTGTGTGTGTGTTCTTAGGTGGAGTATGTGGAAGGGACAGCTTTGGTACTAGGTTTTGAGGACCCTATGGTTCGGACGGACGACACTCCAGTCAAGCGTTGCCTACAGACCAAGTGGTCCTACATCGAGCTGCTGTGGACCACCGACCGCTCCCCGTCGCTGAACTAGCACCGACACATTCTGTGTGTCACGCCTCGCCGGCTTCCCCTCTGCACGCTGACCCTGAAAAGCCAGCAGATTACAGCGGCTGACACAACGACGACAACGAATGAGAAGAAACACAAATGCACACGAGAGACTGAGACAAACACGTTCGTGGACTAAACAAAAACATGCCTGAGATCCATCCCGTCATCCTCACTCACACATTCCACAAAAATGCAAACTCACCTTTTACAATTCATGCTATTGTCTGTTCACCATGGCTTGTAATTGACACGCAGGATGTTGTGATTATTTAAAAAAAAAAATGAATGACTGTTTATTTTTACAGCTCTGCTCTGTGCCGACACCTCTGCTACAGTTTTAGCAGTAGACAGATAGAAAATGTTTAGAGAGCAAAAGTGGTTTGGTCCGAACCACATGTACAGCCAGTCGACTGTGAAACACTACTGTTAATCCAGCTATAGGACTGTTTGAGGGAAAACCTACCAAAGCCTTCCACATATGAGAACACAAACAGACTCACTCATACACACACACACAAACTCACTTTACAATGTTTACAGTGTAAAGGGACCAACGCGGACACAGAGAGCTGGAGATCGGAGCAGGAGGTTTCCTTAGTGTTTTGATGAAGATGGATCTGGTTTAGGTGCTTTTTCTGTTTGTATGTGTGTGTGCTTCGTGCACCACACTAGGATGGTCGGCCAACTGCTCATGTATTTATTACCACACTCAAAGGCTCTGGAATAAACACTTTTTTGTTCAAATATCATGTGGTTCAATAGCTTTAAATTCAAAGATGTCCTCTCTCTCCTCTGTGTGTGTTGTTTTTTTTTTTTCATAAATATCACGTCCTCCCGACCCCGAAGCAAGACAACCTCAGGTTTCAGGATGTTCAAGGTCTGTCTGGATCCTCTCCTCACTAAATCACACACTAACTTGTGTGTCATCTCCCCGGAGACTCTAAATCAGTAATTCACTAAATCTCCAGGACACTGATGGTGACTTAAGTACCTCTCTGACAACAGAAAATATTAATCTGAAGAAGAAAACTGCCACTTTCCTCATCATCACTATTTCCTAAAAGAAAACAAATAAAATTGGCCTTTTTTATAAGGCATGATAAAAGCATCAGGTCGTAAGGACATAGCAAATGTTAGAAGAACATTGAGATATTGGCCGTAGAGATGAGCCTTCCCTTGAATATAATGAAACTAGATGACATTTAGCTTGCGTTGCTCTCAGCCCACTCAACAATAATTTCTCTTTTCAGAAATCATGGCCCGGTTATTCAAGATTATCCACAGTCATTGTAAGCAGTTTCATCCTCCTGACTGTGGGATGTAATCCTCAATGGCGACCTCCTCGGCTAGGCGGTAACATTAGTTTGCGGTGATACAGTTGAGGGTATTTAGCCTATTCACATGGCGGCCATTTTCCTCTGACATTGTGCTCATGGTGGGAAGTTTGAATGCCAGGATAATGTTCTGCTGCTGGGTTGCAGGTTGCAGGTCGTATAATCGCATGGAATCTGACAAATTGTTATCATTTCACCACTTACCAGTTGAGTAGCAACTGAAAAGTTTTGGACAAAATCTGGAGGGAAACTGGGCCATATTTTAAGGTAAAACTGCATATTTGATAATACATTAGCTAACGTTAGCATCAAACACTTCCTGCCTAACATTACCTTTTAATTACATCCAGTGTGTTTCACTTTCTGGCTTGAATAAATGTGTCCAAGATTTAGAACGAATTTATGCATTTCCTGTTGTATCATGTAACACCATTGAACAGCAGTAATGTTGCGGTTGAATGGTAACGGTTGAATGGACTATTGACCATAATTACACAGCGGCCATTTTCCTCTGACATCACACTCGGGGTGGGACGCTCAACTGTGGTACTACTGTGTTCCAGATCGCACGCTGTATAAACAGGAAATCTGACACATCGTTATCATTTCACTGTTTCTAGATAGAGAACAGCGAGCGTTGCCATTCAACCATAGAGAATGCAGACATCTCTGCAGCCAATATCTTTAAAACTCTTCAACTCACACTAGAACAGTCTAGATGGATAAATAGAGCTAAGAGGGAAAATATGTATTTTTTTTGTCGGGGTGAACTGGCCTTTAAGTACCCCGTTCTGGCTCAGGACAAGAGTTCTTAACTCCGTGTTTATGCATTTGACTGTGTTTGTATAGATATCCCTGCTCCCGTATGCATCTGTTCACAGGAGTGCTCCAATATTGGCTGTGTGTGTGTCTAATGGATTTGTCTAATGGAGAAAGGATGTGGGCCTAATCTGACACAACAATCTGCTAAACTCTCTTTATGAGTTTGCAAAGAGAGAAGTGGAACGTGGGCACAGACTGTAGAATATAAAGCACTACTGTGAAACAATCAATCCAGAATGATCTGCAGTAAATCTGTGATCAGAACTCTTTGGCTGACTGACAGAACTTAACCCGAGCAACATGTGAGCAAGCGTGTGTATTGCTGGAAATGGGATATCTGTGAGAATTATTGGATCTAAGACCGTGGAGGAAATGATTACAGACACTGAAACCGCATTAAGACGCTAGTTACCTGGCGTCATAACACAGCCGCAGTAAAGCCAAATGGGGCAGAAGAACAGAAATACGTTCTCCTGCTGCCTCCCCACTCCGTCACCATCACCACCCCTTTCTTCTTCCTCGGTGAAAGTACAGGAACACATCTGTCTCCTATGCGCTCATGTTTTGTAGACTTTTCCTCTGTTCATTTTAGATTTACATAGAAACAGCTGAGGAAGAACAGGCCCTCTCCTTCACTCTCTTCCCCCTCTCTCTCGCTCACACACACACACACACTTCACTGCTGCAGGACAAGCATCACAGGGATGTGTCAAGGTGAAGAAACTTTGCACTGATTAAGTAAAACAATAAAGGAAACAGGATGGATGAATTGATGAATTGATGGATGAATGGAAGGAAACGTGCTGAAGGTGGAGAGCAGGGCAGGTGGAGGGCATGGAGGCCAGAAACATCTCCATCTGGCAGGTCAAGGTTTGGGTTCTTCTCATACACTCTTTACCTCACCTTCTCACCTGGTTCTTATCAAGTCTGCTGACAGAAAACACACACTGAACGTAGTGCTGCTCCACTGCAGTTTTAATACACCACAAGGCTGCTTATGGAGTTTCATTCATCACTAACATGCCTATAAAGCTTGGAAAGTCGGTGAAGTTTTGTAGTTCACAAGGAGCTTCACAGCAAACCAGCGACGCTGCAAACAACTGAAAATGGTCATAAAATGGTCTCTGGAAGCGCTGAGATCCCATACGGATTTTAAAGACATTGTATTTATACCCATTTAAAGGTGCACTGTGTAGTTTGGGAGAAAAAATTCAAACTCAGAATTTTAGTATTCACAATATTATGAATGAGTTAATAAAACATATATTTTTCTATAACTGAACAAACAAGCTGTTGTCAGAGGAAAAGAAGGTCCCCAGAACACTGTTTGAAGCTAAGAAGGTGGCAGGGTCCGCCACATATAAACAAAGTAAAACAGTATGAAACTGTGTTGTCTTTAAGGTCAGTTTGTTGGAGAGAGCTTGTTTGTTTAGGTATAGAAAATCAGTCAATGAAGATCTTTCTCTTCTGATTAAAATGTCTTCCCCAAAAGTACATAGTGCACCTTTAAAGCTGAAATCAGCCTGTAGAAGCTAAGCTAAAAGCTTAAATCAATTTTGGATCGAGAGGCTTCCGTAGATTTGAACAGTGCCCGCTTGGCTGTATGGAGCCATTAAACGTTTTGTTTTGGTTGTTTGTTGTTTTTTTTTTTACGTTTTACAACAACTCCCCATCTACTTCAATTGTTTAGGAGACCGCTCAACACTGTTTTGCTGTGAAGCTCCAGAGATATTGATTAGCCTACAAAACTTTCCATCAGCATGAGGGCGAGTAGCTCATGTCCGAATTTCCATTTTTTGGGTGAACTTATCCTTTAATTCAAACCAACTTCCCCAGATTTCGCTGTAGGTTGGTGCCACATTCATCTCTCGTCCTCTCTGCACCACATACGCACAGAGAATGAGTTTACGCAAGCGTGCTGCGCTAAATAACAGCTCGGTCTGGCCTGTCACCTCCTTGAAACAGTTTTTACATTACAGGATATTATTTTCAGCAGGAACGAAGTATGTTACCTTGGAGGTTTAGGGGGGGAAATCGGCCAGCGTTGAGTGAAACGACGAGCGGGGCCAAACTACCCAAACTTGAACAGCTCAAGAGATTTCTGCCATAATAATTACTGACATAATTACAAGAGATTATTCTCAACGGAAGGAAATTAAGTAGTCTTTAAACGGTATGGTTGGACAAAGTGGCCAACATAAAGTATGGAGCGGTTTTATTTATGATCTATTAATCTTACATGTGCGTGCGCGCCAATTAGCCTGTGCGTGTGTGTTTGCGCGCGCGCGCCTCTCTGGACTGATTTGAGAGAAGGTGGTTTTAAATCTCACTTTAATATTATTTATTGTTTCAGGGTGAAGTCTTCAAGATTTGTCTGTGCCAGAGAGGGAGCTGTGACGCGCCAGCCCCGTAGCGCGCTCAGATGTGGTCTGTGCCTTGTAATGTGTGTGTGTGTGTGTGTGTGTGTGTGTGTGTGTGTGTGTGTGTATGTGTGTGTGTGTAGGGGGTAAAGCGGGGGCGCGGCTGTGTAGTCCTGTAGCTGAGACTCTGGACAGACCTGGTGGTTTCAGGGTGTCAGGAGGCAGTACTCTTTTGGGGGGGAAGCGCAGCAGAGCAGAGCAGAGCGCAGAGATCAAGTGACATCCAGTTGGCGGACTTAACCCGGGACAAGCCTACCTCACCTGCACGGAGGAAACGCTCTCTCTTTCTCTCTCTCTGTCCCAGTTCCTTCTCATTTTGGGGGGAATAGTGCGCTGCCGGCTGTTCTTTGAGGATGGAGCGTGTGTGGGACCGCGTTTCCTCCGCTGGGATGTTTATTCTCGGGCTGCTCTCGGCGCTGAATGGAGTTTGGAGTTTCAACATTTACGCAGGGCATCCTACGGTTTACAGGGGACCCGATGGGAGTTATTTCGGTTATTCTGTGGACTTCTACCAGGCTACCAGCGACAGCAACACGTGAGTGGCAACATCAGGACTGAAGTTGTCCCATTAGGGGTCCTGCAGGAGTTATGTACATGTAGTTAGACCTGCCATAAGTTCTCTACAGTAGACCCAATGGAAGAGAATTGAATCCAAATGATGTGATGTGAGAAAAAAAAAACATTTCAATGAAAAGAAATGAGGCTTCATCATCTCTGTAGGTGCACAAGACAGAGGAGGCGAAGCATAATAATGAAATAGCAAAGAAACTGAGATGTATGAATGATCCACTGACTTCACACTCTCCTGCACCTCCTTCTCCCCTCCAGGATCAGTGTGCTGGTGGGGGCTCCCAAGGCGAACACCTCCCAGCCAGGCATCATGGAGGCTGGGGCCGTCTACTACTGCCCCTGGCCTGGACTCCCTGACAGCTGCAGACAGATTCCTTTTGACAATTCCAGTAAGTAACCTGACTTTTTTTTTTCTTCCGTTCAGTTTTTGCATGTCATGGTTCAAAATGAATTCATGGCAGCCCTCCTGGGGGCCCCACGGGGTGTAAATATGCTCCTTACATGCTCCTGTTTTAAAGGATTTCACAGGACATGGACATGAATAACTTTTCTATTATATCTGGACCGACTGTGAGACATATGCTCAACAATGTCCCTGTTTTATGAGGAGTAATTTCAGTGAATAACAGAAATGAAATTTAACAAGCGTTCATTGCGCTGAAGTCCAAGTGGATCCTTTTAAAATCAAAGGTGGCCCCAGATGTTCCACCATTTGGACCCACTGGAGTTTCATAACCTGCGCGTCTGGTATGTGTGTGTATGAGTTGGCACACATGTTGCTGCATGAAAAAGAGAGATAAGAGGACATATGGGCCTCATCAGCTTCATCCGACAGAAGACGTGGCTGGTGCAAGCCCATGTCATGTTGTTCATGGTTTTCAATATATTGTCATCAAGGGGACGTGTCCAATCAGCCTGTGTTTGTGCGTCCAATGTCGCTGATGCACACTTTTCCATCTGAGTTGGTAGGGAGAGAGAACAAGTGGGAAAATGAGTGAGAGAGAGAGAGAGAGAGAGAGAGAGAGAGAGAGAGGGGTGGTGGGAGAGGAGGAGGGGGTAAAGTGTATGCACATGGGAATTTAGTTCCCCTTCCGAAGAAAGGGGGATTGGGTGAGGTCTGCTTTTTATTAGATCTTGAAAATGTATCCCTGTCTCCTTCCCTCTCTCTTTCTCTCTCTCTCTCTCTCTCTCTCTCTCTCTTTGTGAGGGTTTCTATCAACGTCAAAAGAGAGATGGAGCAGGAACTGACCTTTTATCACACAGTTAACTTTGGTGGAAGCGGTTCCGCTCTTTGAGGTTTTATTCTGCAACAAATTAAAATGATTCTGTTAGGAGAACTAATTTATCTGACAGGGAAATCAGAGAGAGTTGTAAACATAGATGAGGATAAGATCGAAGCAGAGTTAATGATATCAAAAGCTCAACACATATGGAGAAAGATTTAGTTGTGGATGAACATTAGGCTTGGGCGATATCCAAAAGTTTATATCATGATGTTGTTTCACCCAAATATCGTGAAAGACGATTATTTTACTAGTATTTTATGTTGATTAGTAGTATGAAACTGAATTAAGTGTTTACCGTAACATAAATAAAGATATGTCCACTATGAAGATATACAGAAAAGGCACAAAATGATGGATAAAAAATCACCAGAATCCTCCAGGGGACGACCTCCACTTAAAACATGTCCCTTGTGGATGGAGCTGCAGCAGCAAGTGATACTGGCATGTCACACACACACTCCTGCTAATGAGGAAGCATGAAGGAAACAGCTGATAGCCGATCAGCTGATGCAAGCACATAAGCACATTTCTCTGTCTGAACTAAAGCGAGCTTCATGCAGATGAGAGTAAACCACCAACGTGAGGACCATTTTCTTTGCTCTCCCTCAAGTTAATCACAGGTTCCTTTTCACAGAGGGCTGAGTTTTAGTGTGAAGTGTTTTAGGAGAAATTTCAGGTTTGGAGGAAATAAGAATAAACATAGAGGAACAAATGTGTGCACAGTCGTGTGTGTGTACCTATTCACTGGAATGAGTGGGTATGCGTGAGGTGATTGATGACAGTGGCCACGGTGGATATTTCTAGAGTTACAGCAGACACTTTATTACAGGTATGAACCAGACAAAGACACACACACACACACACACACACACACTGTACAATATATCAGCACAAGTGGTGACCATCTGTGTGTACTGTGTTGGCTAATATCCTTACATCAGCTTCACATGTGCCTTATTATGTGTGTGTGTGTGTGTGTGTGTGTGTGTGTGGCTTCAGTGACGTTATGCAGATGTGTCAAGTCATGCCGCTGTAGCAGTGGGGGTTGAGATAGGGATTGATATGGTGATAGGTGCACATTAGTGATTGCATGTCCATGATAAGATTTTTTTTAAAAAAAAAACATGTGTCAGGTTTCTACTTGCTTTTTACTCTGCCAGAAAGTAAAAAATGCACGAATTACACAAATATTTAGAGAAACAAAATATCTATAGCTCTTTTAAAGAAACTTATTGCAATCTTGCTCATGTCTCAGTCCTTGGCTGTGGCCTCAGAGCTAGAGCAAACACAGCTGGGTGTGTCTGTTAGAGTATATTCTTCATTCACTACCTTAAACCACAGTTTACACATTTGTCCTGGAATTAAGAAGAACTTCCTTCAACTCACGAGCCTGTTTCTTTAACCTTTAGGTCCCTGATGCTGTTTTAGATTAGAGTGATGGGCTTTATTACTCTATATAGTCATGTTTTTTATTAGATATCGGATTAATTTATATTAAAGCATGCAAACACACAAGTTGATGGAGGTTTGGCCTACCATACATCCTGTAAATGATGATGGTGACAAGAAAGAGGTTTAGAGTCAAATAAACTCTATAACAAACTCCCTCAGAGGAGATGAAAATATTAACAACTTTAAAGGAGACCTATTATATATTTTTTTCCTCTCCTTCAGTGTTTATATATGTTCTTGTGCATGTTAAAGATCTTGAAAGTTAAAAAGATCCGACAGAAAACGCTGCTCCTGAAACGCCTCGTCAGTAGTCCCGCCTTTAATTCTGTGACTTTGTGACAGTATGAGAAAACTGATGTTTATTGAGCATTAAAGCATGTCAACCTATCCTAGTAGTGACAAAAAATAAAATTATGAACCTGAAAATGGACATATGTCTCCTTTAAAAGGCAGAAGAAAATCCACTGTACACCTGCCTTTTTGCATTTATTGTCTGCCTCTAAGTGCCTATTTTAGTGTGTGAGCATGTGCTGAAGGAAGGTGTTTAATAGTGAGGGGTCTGCACGGCCCTAAAGAGCACCAGCTGGTCTTTAATAACGCTGGAAAATATCCACAACAGACTAGAGACACACATGCACACCAAATCTGACACTTTATTGTGAGTGGGCTGGGAAATGCTCATAATGTGTGTCTGGGCCTGTGTATGTGTGTAAGTATCTTAAGTGTTGTTACATTTTATGGGAAAGGCTTTGACTGAGAGAAGAAGCATCGTGACAAATGTCTGTTTCTGGGGGGCAAATGGTGTTTTGATGTTCGTTACAGGCCTGTTTAAGATGTCGCTGTTTGTTCTTTGCTTATCAAGGACAAATACTTTCCATTCACACAGGCAGAGCTACAGGCCTGGATCCACATTACCACAGGCAATATCAGCTTTTACTGGCACCACTATGAAATGTTTCTTTCATTCGCTTTTTTTAATGTCTTTTCCACTTCCCGTCTCTCTCTCTCTGTCTCCCCCCAGATAACAGAATGATAAAGGTAAACGGCACCAGAGAGCCTCTGGAGTTTAAGTCGCACCAGTGGTTTGGAGCATCTGTCAGGACACACAAAGGGAAAGTGGTGGTGAGTAGACATGATGTCTGATAATATCAGATATGTATCATCGGTGTTATCTTACATGCTTGAAAGTTATAACTTACACACAACTTTTAGTTGCCATTAAGGTCAGTATTTCTTTAAATCTTGTTAATCAGGGTGTTGTCTGTTTTTTAGGCATGTGCTCCCCTCTACCACTGGCGGACGGTGAAGCTGAGCGGGGAGAAGGACCCCGTGGGGACCTGCTATGTGGCCGTCCAGAACTTCAGCGCCTACGCAGAGTACTCACCCTGCAGGACCAGTGAGTCACCCCGCAGCCCCGTCTCCATCTTTTTTACTGCCGTCCAAATCTCCTTGCCTTTGTTTTTTTCTTCTTCTCTCTCTGCTGTCACTGACCATAAATTTACTGTATTTAGAGTCTTCCTTTATTTTAATGTACTGTATCTTTCATCAGGGTAATATGTCATAATATGTCATAATGTTTAAATACAGTGCCCTGATTTTTATGTCAGACAATAAAAAATCATGTCTAAGCTTATTAAAGGGTCAAGTTTAAAAGTTTAAAGGGTCTAGATTACACACAATAAAACACTTTTCTCACTTGCCTCTGATAGTATCTAGCCATGCGATAATTTTAGTTGTCCAGGTTTCAATATATCCGACTCCGCCCCACTACAATTGAGTTGACTTTCATTTTTTGTGGTATTGTAGTAGTATATCTAAAGAATTCACTCAGCCCATTACTCAGAATAATCCACAGAGTGGACTATTTTCATTTAAAACTACTATATACTGAGAAAATTGTCACAATTTAAGCAAAAAGGCAATGCAAAAAAACCCTGCAAAAATCCAAAATCCAAATGTGTAAACGAGAAAATGGCAGTCGACAAAAACTGGCAACAAAAAGGCCGGCAAAGGAAAATACCAAAGCAATACAAAAACTGAAGACAAAAGAGAGAACCACAAGGAACAATTCAGGAACACAGGGAACACACAAAGAAGGGGGAACAGGCAGAAGAGCACAGGAGATACGTGGACGAAAGCAGACGAACCAACGAAGAGTGAGGGAACAACACAGGCTTAAATGCAAACTAAACTAACGAGGGGATGAGGAGCCGGTGGAGAGACACTTGGAACAATTAGCAGTTCTAACAAGGCTGATGTGAGACAGGTGGGGTGGGGGGAGCACAGGACCACAGGTGAGCAGGAAGTAGAAAGTGACAACAAGACACAAAAGGATACAACTACAAAACAAACAGGAAGTCAACAAACCGAAAAAAAACCCAGACCATGAGAGAAATAGTCCGAATCAAAACGCTGAATAGCATGTTTTTAAGTCATTTGTGCTTTCCACAAACAAAATGTCATTCTCTTCTATGTTATTTGGCAGAAATCTCAAAGCTAGATGTCTCAAAACCTGGCCAAAGAAAACCAAGACTATCTCCTGTGGGGAGATGTGTATTTCTTTATATGACTCAAGCAGCTTTTCTAATATATTACCTCAACTAATGTTTTACAAGTTGCCACAGCAACCTGATATCCTGTCTCTCTCGCTGTATCTGTTTCTCTCTCTGGTCCTCTTCTTCCTGTCATCAGTTCTATTAATGGGATTCATGGGATTTTCTGGCTCCCTGCCCCCCGACCCTCCCAACTTAATCTCCAGTTTTTTTCTTCTTTCTCTCCTACTTTCTTCCTGCGACCCCTCTCACCCTGTACTGTGATAAAAAGGCACCAGCAGAGTACGATAAGGAGAAATGGAGGCTATCAGGTGGCACATCATAAACAGCAGATCAAACACAGCTCTTATCATCCAACTCCATCATCCGCTCTGCATAAAAATCCCCCTCACATACACACACACACATTCTTACTCACACTCCCGCTACTAAAAGTTGTTAAGGATCTCTATTTTGTTGTTCATGTCAGTTCTGACCAATCAAGACTGGAATAATCACCTTGTAAACTCAATTGTTCTCAAGAGGCGAATAACGCTGCAGAGGAAATATTTGTTCATCGTCAGCTCACGGCAGCTTTTTTGCTTCATCTCAACATTAATCTACGACACTCAGACTCCTTCTATAACTCGCACTTTGTTTATATGCGCACGTGTGGAGTCACGCATCATTAAGTTTCACCTCAGGGTGCCTCTGAAATGAAGAACAATTTATTATGAGCACATACGTTTTGCGTGTTCATGCACAGTTTGATGCAGTGATTTAAACAGAAACACACCTCAGCGGTTCTACATTTGAATGCTTTTCTTCATGTTGCGAGTTGTGTAATTGTTTCATCTGATAGAGGTAATGCTCTCTGCAATGTTAGTTGAGTGCTTTGTTCCAGAAAATGTTTTTTAACAATTAAGATGCTGGTTCTCGTGTTTGAATTACATGTTTTACTGTTGTGTTTTTCAGACGATCCGGACCCAGAGGGACAGGGGTTCTGCCAGGCTGGCTTCAGCGTGGATTTCACCAAGGTAATGACTGCAGCAATAACCCCCTTGCACACTTCTCGTCCCCTCTCAAAGTGCAAACAGAGAGTTTTCTTCAAACACTCCCCTCAGAGATTTATGGACACGGGGAAGATGAGAGCACATACGTCCCTCGAGGAGCCTGCACTCCTGATGTGACCCATCGCCTCTGAACACAATAGACCAAACACGCATACACACATAGACATTCTTTCACTGTATAGTCAATGTGAACTTTGATCTCTGTCTCATAGTCCAACTCTAGCCTCCTGTACAGGAAGCTGTCATTCTCCACAGGATGTCAACAGGCGTGACAGCAGGAATCATATGTGCACTCATATGTTATAACACACGCTCACACTGACACATCTGTCACATGACTAACCTTAACTAATTGTGTTTATTCCAGGAAGGAATGCTGGTAGTAGGAGGACCTGGAAGCTTTTACTGGCAAGGTAACCCCAACAACAGTGTGTAAACCTGTGTTTTGTCTCTTCTCTCTGCAGTGATTTCATAGATGGGAAGGTGTTCAAATGAGAGATGAGTTTAACAGTCAGATCAGCCCACACACGCACACATGCACACAGACGCGCTTGCCAAATCTGCAATTTCATTACAGGAGTCTTACGAAGGAGAAAGTGGAAAGAAATGTGTCTCTTTCTCTGTCTTTGCCGCTTTCCTTGACTTTTTCCCCTCCCTCGCTCCTTTACTTCATGCCACTCTCCGTCAGGGAGCAGGAAGTGGGTGTTTGGGCTCTGTAATGAGCTGATCGGGGCGTAATGGAGTGTGGAGGAACTGCCCCTCTGCCCCCTGATAAAGTGCAGAGGGGCTTGGAAAAAGCTTTGAGGAGACGCCACACAGTTGAGAAGGACAGAGGAAAGGTGGGGAGAATTTAAACGGCGAGAGCAGGAAGGACAGCGGAAGTGATGGAGGATTGTTAAGGAGATGACAGAAACACGTTGCAGAGAAAGTTGAGAAGTGAGGGAGTGAGTCAGACACGGCGAGAGAAGAAGAAAGATGGATCTTCTGCTTGATAAAAGCAGCGCTGAGGTCAGCTCGCTCGCTGGATGTGAGGGCCGAGTCTAAGCAGAGGGATGAAGTGTCTTAATAGGTGTAGACACAGCTAGAGTGTGTCAGAGTTCAGCTGTTGGAGTGGAGCGATACTCCCCCGGCTCCAGGTGTGTGAGAGTATCCAAATTTAGAGTTCTGCAGCTGGAGACGGTCACTAATCAGCTGCACAAGCTAATTTCTCTTTCCCGTCATTGTCTGTCACTCCACCGCACTTCATTTGTCCAGAAAAAGAAAGATTTAGCGAGAGAGGGTGCGTGTTTTCAGAAAGTGGCTCTGTGATGGATATTTCATAACTGTTGCACAAATTTATATGATTTTGGGGTTATTGCTTTGGCATCCCTGCTGTTATTACATATGGTTGAAGAATGAATGTCCCAGCATACAAGACCGCACTAGACAGCCATCACAGACAGCCTAATGGACTGCTCCCGCTCTGTGCCCTCAGCGTGGCAAGGCTGGCTGCCTCCAGTTAAAACACTTCCTCCGAATGTTTATAAAAGCACTCAGCCTGGATTTTATGGCCTCTAATATACAACGATTATCCACAGCCTTCAGCCTCAGTCATCATTTAAAAGAAAAAAAAAAGCACTTTTATATACAGTCTTGTTATCTCTGGGTGTAAAGGACGTTTCAAATTAGCAGCTGTGACTTATGAGCAGTGTCTCATTAATCAGATAGACGTTTAATGATGAGTTGAGGCAGTGAAATGTTATTCTGGGAGATAAACTCATAGAGAGAGGAGAGGGTTTGAGAGGGCACATTTCTCTCCCTGCCACGACACACACACACACATTAAGGAGGATTTATGGGAGGTTGAGGGCGGCCGTAGATAAAATCATTTGTTTGCTTGACCTCTTGTTCAACACCAGAGGAAGGGTGTTGTTTGTGCGCGCTCACCTATAATTCACAATCCACGCTGCGGAGAGGACAGGCGTTTTCTTTCTTTAAGGTTTTAAAAGGAACAGCTAGTCCTCTGCCAGCGATGTGTTTTAGCTTTCCTCAGGGAAGACTTCTTGGTGTAGTTAGCTCTGTGTGCAGGCGGTCCAGCAGGTTTCTATCGCAGAGGGCAGCGGTGCTCCCTTCATGGGGTCTGAGCTGAACAGATGTGACTCTCTCACCCTGAGTTGTTTGTTTTTCTCTATCTATTTATCCCTGTGTGTGTGTGTGTGCATATGTGTGTGTGCGTGTGAGTGCAGGTCAGGTAATGACAGCGGGGATAGCTGAGATACTGAACGGCTACTCTTTGAAGGCGGTGCTGAGACGTGTTCCAGGAGAGAAACACACCAGAGCTGCTGAGGACACACACGACGACAGCTACCTTGGTAACATGCATTTACAAAACAAACACACACACACTGCGACAACTGTGTTGATCTAAATAATGATCAGAAATGACATCACACACGTCACTTACAGTTTACGAAGACTTAATCATCTTCATGTGCAACCCATTTCTCTCTCTAGGTTACTCTGTGGCGGTGGGAGAGTTTACAGGAGACTCTGAACAAGGTGAGAAAGCCCACAATTCATTACAACTAACCACATGTTGCACCAGAGAAATCCCTCGCTGCCAACATCGGCAACACAGTCGCAGCCACACAACACTCTCCCCAGCTGGATGCCAGGAGGAGCACTGTGACGGGTGGTGCGGGGTGAGGGATAAGGAGTGGACAGCTGTGTGACAGTGCCTCGGTCTGAACTCCGAGGCAGTAATGAGAACTGTCTCTGCATGTCTGGGTCGCGACCCTGAGGGGACAGGACTTCAGGAACCACTGATAAAGGGATTTCCTCTCCTTCATTCTGACTGATTAGAATGATTTGTGGCAGACCCCTTCAGATCTATAGTGGGTCCGGAGTCTCTCGCGGACTTGAAATATTAGGTGGAAAGAGAGACATGCACGCCACACTCCATCATTTTATCAAAGACGTGCAGGTGGGGGAAAGTGTCTCTGAGTTCATCTTTGTTGAACCTTGAGAGGCCAAAATAAATTCATAGAAATCATCATCTTGCCAGTGGCGCAGCATTTTGATTCAGGTGCTGCTGACATCATTCCCATGCCATCAGTTTGCCAGTAGATGAAGCACACAAGCAACATAAAAGCACAGCTCTTTTATTAAAGGAAATCTGTCCACAGTCATATTACAACATTTTCTAAACTATTGTTTTATTACTTTCCCTTCAAACACAAGCATGAGACCCTGCATGCCTCCTCAAAGCCACTCCAGCTTCCCATTCATAATTTCCTGTCTATCAGAGCCTCTTTGCTAATCACCATTTAGTGGGATCTTTAAGTTTACATACCCCCATACCAACCCCGCAAAGGGCCCTGAGCCGCCTCCGGCACAACACATGTCAGAGAGTCTTAAAGCGAGCCATAAGAGGTTACACATGCCCGCTGTTGTGTTGTGTTGTGGTACTAAGCTTGTTGTGGTCTTGTTCCCCCAAAACCCTCTTCAGACCCAAGAACTGGTCGTAACTGGGAATTCTGAGCAAAGATGGAGCTGGGAAGTGCTGGTTTATGGGATCGTGGTTGAGTCTTTTGGGTAGAGCTGGAGGGGAGGAAGGGGGGGGACTCTGTCTGTCTTCTCTCTCTGGGTGGGTCCTTCAGATCGTCCCTATAAGTTCACAGCGCCGCACTCATCAATCAATACACGACCAGAGCTTGAGCACCCGATCACTCAGTGTGTCCTCAGCGACACTTGGCCCTTCTGACAGGGTGGGCTGGGGAGGGGATTTTAGGGTTAAAGCCTTTGAGAAAAACCACTGTCGAGCCACTTTTCTCACACATTGACACATGCTAATTTAAGTCTTTCATTATTTTTACGTTTCCCAGAGCTGATAGCTGGAGTCCCAAGAGGAGCACAGAACTTTGGATATGTGAGTATACAGTGGGAAAAATGCCACTTACAATAAGTAAAAAATCTGCCAGTAGAACAAGTGAAAATTCACTTGTGAGGATTTCACATCTTATTTGTGAAATAGGATGTGATATCTAAAAAGAGTCCCTTCATCTCACTGGAATGCAGTGTTGTAAAAAGTACCCAAAAGTCATACTTGAGTAAAAGTCAAGATATTGTGTTTAAATTCTACTTTGGTAAAAGTAGTTGTGTGTCACCCACACAAATAGTGCTTTAGTAAAAGTCTTAAAGTATCTGATATTGAATGCACTGAAGTATCAAAAGTACAAGTAAAAGTAAATTATACATATATTTACATGTATGTATATTCTGTATACTATGGGTCTGGCCAATTATTGGATCTGATATTCAGCATTTTTCGTGTAATCGGAATCGAAAAAATTAAAAATGCACTACTTTGGCTCTGATGCAGCATTCAGTCTTCAAAAATAACTAGTAACTATAGATATAAAATAAATGCAGTGGAGTAAAAGGACAATATTTGCCTCGAAATTCAGTGGAGTGGGAGTATAAAGTAACAAAGAACCGCAATACTTAAGTATCTCAAAATTGTTCTTAAGTACAGTATTTGAGTTAATGTACTTAGTTACATTCCATCACTGTTAAAATGTTACAATTTAGGTTCTTGTGTCTTTCATTAAGGGTATTGAGATATTTTTACTCGAAATTAGACAAAAACTCCTGGTAAGATTTGAAAGTTTGAAAGAAAAATTCAACAAAAAGGCTCACAGGAGAGATTTTGGTGCTAGGTTAGCAGAAAAGGACTTTTCTTTTCAAGCATAATTAATGTAGAGAATCAAATGGTCACAGTGGTTTGAAAATGTTAATCGTATGTCATGGCCTTTGCAAACACCTATGGGAGATGTGTTCAACAGCACTCTTCGTCAAAACACCAAATTAGGAATTATATTTTGGAAGAGTGGTCTCTGTTCCTCCAGGAATATTTCCAGAGATGTGTGGAATCTATGCCAAGGAAGTTTTAAGCTGTTTTGGTGGCTTATGGTGAAACTTAATGTTGTTTTGTCCTTACTCTGTCGCCCATCTGCATGCTCTGAACCTGACATTTCAAGATGTACTTATGTGTGGCAGTCTATGTGAGATAAGAAGTGCAGGAGGGATCAGAAGTAAACTCCTCTAGACTCGTCTGCTTTTACTGTTTCATATAGGATTACAGCTTTCACCATGCACATGCATCTACATGCAAATACAGTGTGTGCATCTGTGTGTAAACTGTGGTGTGTCTCGTGTTCTCTTATGGGAACATGTCCCCAGGGCTGACTGTGTCAATCCTCCCTAATGACACACGGCTTCCGCTGCATGTGGAGGGCAGTGACCCCACCTAACCCTACTAACCCTTCTCCACACACGCCTGACCCCTAACCCTAACCTGCAGTGCAACCGCGAGACTCATCACACTCACACACACATACCGCAGCAGTTTCTGTCTGGACGTTGTAGCTGGTGCGAGAATGCTCCTTCCTGTACAGACAGTGCACTGTGAGTGTCACAGAGGAGGGGGGCTCGTAGCTCACAGCAGGAGGCGTGTTATGAGGGATGCAGGTAGACCACGTTAGACGCTGTCATCCGTGATCAGGTTTCTTCTGTGACCAATCTGTGACAACTCAGAGCACTCTGATTCAATATTTGTGTTTACACATCCTCATCTGTCTGTGTTCTTAATTCTATCCCCGTTTTGTGTGTCTTTGAGACATCTGCGACTGGGTCAACTTGTATCTTGCATGTGTGTGTGAGTGTGTGCATGTGTGTGTACGCGTAGCCCCCGGCTGTCTCCATGTGGTTGTTATTTTAGGTCTTATGAAGGAATTCTCAGCCCCCCACCCTCCTCCGTCGCTCCCCACGACCGGGGTTAGGATGGGGGGAAGGAGAGAAAGATGAGGGGGGAAATGGTAAAGGCACACAGACGATGATGGTTGGGGGAGGGCAGGGGAAAGAAAGAGGGTTCTGTAGAATAAAAGCTTTTTATGCGGTTTATGCTTTTTTTTTTCCTGCATTCTTCATGTGCCTGTTTGTCAGACTGCTTGGCCATGTTTGATCCTGGAGTGCTACAAGGACAAAGTCTTTTGTTTGAGTCGTCATGCCGGATTGCATCTGACAGTCTGTGTGCTTGTTTTAGGTGGCGATGATCAACTCCACCAATCTGACCTTCATCCAGAACTTTACAGGGGAGCAGGTAGGAGCATCAACACATCCTAATCAGACTGCAGGGTTACATATAAACTCTTGCACCTTGGGCACCAGCTGATATGGATTTACTTCTATTTTTGAAGGAATTCACCCTCATGGGGATGAAGATGAAATTAGAGGAAAATCATACCATATTGAGTTTATGGTTAAAAATACTCATGCTCCTTTGTCTGTCCTTCAGATGGCCTCCTATTTTGGCTACTCGGTGGCTGTCACTGACCTGAATGGAGATGGGTAAGTCCAAAACTCCCATGTCACTACAGAAACATACACTCTCTCCTCATCTTTCTTCCTCTGAGAACTGAAACTTGTCTCCCCAGGACCGACGACGTGCTGGTCGGAGCGCCCCTCTACATGGAGAGAGAGATGGAGAGCAAACCAAGAGAGGTGGGGCGGGTGTACCTGTACCTGCAGACGGCCCCGCTCACTTTCTCCAAACCTGTCGCCCTCACCGGGACGCACGTCTTCGGGCGCTTCGGCACGGCTATAGCACCCCTGGGAGACATCAACCAGGATGGATACAACGGTATGCTTGGAGAATGAAAGAAAAAAGGAGAAAGATGAGATAAAAAGGAAATTGAGCCAGATGAAATTCATCTGAGAAACACAAATATACAAGATGTGAGAGGAAACAAAGAGAGAGGAGATGAGAAAATTTAACAGAACCCTTGTCTGCCCATATGGTGAACCCGTTGACAGACATATCTTTTTCTTTGTTTCCCGTGCCTCTTGGACTGTTTTGTCTCAGACTTGAGGAAATCCTATCGGATGCCGCTGCTTTGAGAAAACTCAAAGCTCTTCAGCCAATCAGGAAGTGCGGCGATGAAAGGTTGTCTGTGTGAACTTGTTCCCTCCTGTGTTGATAAGGGTTAAGGCCATGTGTACGTAAGTGTGTGTTGGAGTTATTTTTAACTCACCAGATGTGCACTGAGATAAAATCATCTGGGAGTTTCTGTCCTGCAGCCCTGGGTTCATTCCTCTTCAGTGTGTTTGTTTTATCCTCACATTGATTGGACACACACACACACACACACACACACAAAGCATGCAGCCTGCAGCACAAATGCTCCATAAAGCTCAGGCCTGCTGCCCTTAAAAATGAATGAACTGTAGCACATATGGAGCTCGTATGACATCAAGCGCACTGTTTTGAGTTTTATTTATTCATGGACTGCATGTGTTAATGTGTGTCCCACCCCTTTAAACCCTTTAACCATCAGATCAATAACCATTGGATCAATACTGAAGCTTTCTCTGAGCAGAAACATAAATCAGGATCGTCTGTCAGGATGTGACGGTCTCTGAGGGGTGGTGACGTGACCTGAAAGGACATGGAGCCTCTCTGCCAGACCGCTCCATGACTGTGCATGATTTCATTATTTGTCATTACGCAATGGCGTCACCATGGAAATACTGTGATCAGAGGTTTCAGCAGCTTATTTTTTGCTAATGTCAAATGTCTGTGTTCAAGTATACCTGTGCCCCGGTGTGATTTAATCACTGGCAGATCCCTTTTCTGTCTGCAGAGACCTCATCACTCCCTTTTTTTGCAAAATTCTGCCAATTTCCTCTTATCTTCACGGCTCTGTTAAGTGTCAGCTAAAACCACATGATTTTGCTTAATTCAATTTGCCATGTGGCTCTTTTTGTTATTAATATTTACCAACCGACACTGGCTCTCTATCACCATCGCTCACAGAGTGTCAGCCTCTTTCTGTCTGCGAGCATCGATCCCCTATAGCGCTGGTCTCAGTGATCACAGTGGGTGTTCCGCATTTTTCGCTGTGGATGTCTGCATTGTGTGGGATGCTGTTGAGCAATGCCCGTGAGTGACTTTCACATTATTTGAAGATTTTTGAAGTATGTTGCTTCTTTTTTTTTACACAGCTATTCGGTTATGTACACATACCCACGCATAGACATACAGGCTTGCAGACGCACATGCGCACAGACAAGCACATGTATACACTTGCATACACACATGGTTGCATTTATCTTCTCTACCCCACAATCTGCTTCATGTGGAACTACTTGTTTAGGCTGAGTGAGAGGGGGTCCGGAGACAAACAGGATGTCTAGAGGTGTTCGGACAGTTACAGTACTGAGGGATACTGGCGTGCAGGACAGTGCAATGTCTGGACATTAAAAGGTTAATGAGTTTGGCATGGTGAAATAATCTATTACTTTTCATATCAGGACAGGTGCTCGCAATGTGTCAATTGTTATATCTCTGTTTTCATGTATGTGTTGTTGGGTGCTCTGTTGTTCAACTACATACCTCCATCATGTCTGAAGGAGCTCTTAAATCCGTGATAACCTACCTTCTCCAACACTGTCTTGATATGAACAACTGCGTCTTACACAAAAACAGCAATCTTAGGTTAGAAGGAAAGTTAGAAAAGATTAGAGTCATTTAACAAGAGATCTAAGTTGGAAGAAAAAGTGATACTGCGATATTTCCGTACACCCATGAGGGAGACATTCGACCTGATGAGAATTTGATGAGATCTGATGAAAATAAAGGGGATGTCTTTGCTTGTTTTTCCAGACCATTGTCTAGCACATCCGCTGGACGCACATTCCAGATTAGCTGAGTTTTTCAGTGTTTAACTTTTCCTAATAGCCTACTTTCAGGGGCTTTAACATCCTTGAGAATACATGCACATTATTCACTCCCCTGCCAGGAATTACATGAGAAGATAGATAGGCTACCACCTCCATCTGTCCGGTAGGCAAAGCTATAGAGCTCGTGCTCAGTTAGCTTAGCTTTAGCGAGCCCGACGTTGTCCAAACTTAAGATAAAAAATCTGCCTACAAGCAGCTTGGCTGTAGATACGTATTGTTACACTTGTATTTATGTATGGATCATACAATTCAGAAATAAAGTGCACATTAGTGAAGTTTAGAGGTGTTGGTAAGCAGATATTTTCTCTTCCTTCAGACTAGGCTAGCTGTTTCCCCCTGGTTCCAGTCTTTATACTAAGCTAACGGGCTGCTAGCGAGTCTACAGCTTCATATTTAATGGACAAACATGAGACTGGTATCTAGCTCCTCTTCTAACTCTCTGTAAGAAAGCAGATAACTATTTCCTGAAATGTCTACGACCAAAACAGACGAGCCAACCTATCCATTTCGCACTTATAATTAGGTGATATTTAACCAAATGTTTCCCCTGCGGAGCAATATAAAGTAACAAAAAATTACAGCAATGACCTTAACAGTAACACCGAGCATAAAAGGAAAGATTTAAAGATAATTTAAGCGAATGGAAATTAAAGAAAAGAGGTGAAGGACCATGCTGTCATGGTCCCCGAGTGCAGGTAAATGAAAGTCAAGCTCTTTTCCTTCTACCTGCATGTTTTCCGGTCTCAGAGGGACCTTAACCCTGCTGATGTCTAAACCATGCCTGTGTGTGTCATCCCTTAGACGTGGCAGTGGGCTGTCCGTTCGGAGGCGAGGAACGTGGAGGCAGAGTATTGATCTTTAATGGTAACAGAGACATATCCACGCAAGGCCTGACGCTGAGCCAAGAGCTGAGAGCGGCCGGGACCCCAAGAGGCGGCTTGTCTGGATTTGGATTCACTCTGCGAGGAGGCCAGGACCTGGACAACAATCAGTATCCTGGTAAACACTCGCACTCAACAAGTCAATCTCTCTCTACTCAGCTCCCCACGTTATAATCAAAATTCTTTCTCCAACTTGCATTCCTTCTCTTCTCCACTTTCCTTCCAGCTCCTCTCATTACAGCCTCCCTCCTCTTCGTTCCTGACCTCCACATTTCATGGTTCCCCCCATGCATTCACTCCTCCACTACCATCCTCATGTTCTCCTGTACTGCTTTCCTCCTCTTCTCTGGTAAAGTCATCAGTCAGAGGAAGGGGGTATAGGGATAAATGCCAATGAACTGCTGCTGCATCCATTCTTTGGGGATTTACAGTACTCAAGAAGGAGAGAAAATATAAGATTGAGAGAGAGAAAGAAGTATAATACTACATTATCCGCATGACATTCAAGCCTCAGCCCAAATCCCTGAAACCGTGAGCAGACAAAGCAGCATTCAATCAAATTACATCCAAGCAGCTCCCACCTACTAACTTTACCAGACACCTCCACCTTCTGACTTTACAAAGCACATTAGAAACCTCACTTCAATCACACGAGACCTGAAAAGGAGGGGATTTTTCTTTTTTTAGTGTGAGGCTGTTTATATACATGAGTTTTCAGTTCAGAAGCAAAACCCATTGGAAGCAAAGCAGGTTTGTAAAACCACTGTTTTACTACCTCATTTTCTCCCTAATTTAGAGCCACTCTCCTCCGCATTGCTCTGGCTCTGTGCTTCCACAGATTAGGCTGAAAAGGAGAATTTGTTTAGTTTTACCTTTTCTTTTCTTTTCTTTTCTTTTCTTTTCTTTTCTTTTCTTTTCTTTTCTTTTCTTTTCTTTTCTTTTCTTTGCCCCCACTCCCTTCCCCCTTTTTCCTTCTCATTCGGCTATAATAACATATTCCTTCATTCCACAAACAGGATATCAAGGGAAATACACACACAGGAGTACACACACCTCACATGTGTGGCTTGTGATCAGTTTCATTGGCGGCCGGAGAGTATTTCTTGAGCGTGTGCCAGGCTCCAGGTCAAAGCTAGACCCGCTGCAAATCAGAGATCCCGGATTCAAAACATCGCACAGTAAATACACACACAGGGGTTACAGGTTGGTGGAGGCCCTTTTGGGAGGAGGAAGTGGAGTAGAAACTCATGGGTGGCAGAGCTTTCAGCCAACACACACACACACTGTATAAACATGCACACACACAAACGGTGCAGCGCTTGCGTCGTCTGTCATTAAGGGAGCTGGCTAGCGGAAGTGAAGCACACACACACACATGGAGTGTCGTTAGCACAGTAGTAAAGTCACACTGTTCAAAGGAGCCGGAGACGTTTGATCAGCATTATGAGAGGACTGAGCAGGCGTCTGGGAGGCCTGCTCGAGCCGCCATATGCTGCCATTGACGTTAAATGTCATTAGTCTACTGCAGGAGCGCATAGAGAGGGAAGGATGATGATTAAGCTCCAATTTTAGCTTTAATGGACTTTTTTTTCTCAAGGATTACGTCGTACATGTGTGTTTTCACTTGATAGCTTAAAGCGGAAAACTAAATGAAAGGTGGAAAAGACAAAATGAGACAAAGAAGGCAGTACAGGAACAAAGAAGACACTGACATTTAAAGTCTACAAAGTTCTTTTAAGTAAGTCGCCACACAGCAGCCAACCAGGCAACCCTGATATACGTTTCCCAGCTTGGCTGTGATGAAGCAGATGATTGGCTTCTACAATTTAACACAACGTAATTCAAAAGCAGGCCTCTTTGGTTGTGAGCATGAAGTGGAAGCAGCACTGAGTTGATGTTTCACTGGCTCAGTGGAGGCCAAGAAGCGGAGTGTGGCTCAGGCTAAAGGCTGGAGTTAAGGTTAGGGTCAGCTTTGTATCAGAAGGGGGTCAAATTGCCTCGGGTGCAGTTCAGGTTCACCCAAGGGGTCAAAGGTCAAAAACTGACAATGTTTTACCTGTCAATCAGAGCAACTAGCTGAGAGAGTTAAAGACGGGGAGACATGTCAGGGTCGGTGATTTGGATGTGTGTGGTGGTGAGGGGGTCATTAGGTTGGTCATTAGGTTGGTAAGTAGGTGTAAAATGTACTACTGGTTCCTTGTCTACCCTTAGATTTAGTGACCATCTTTTTTTGTCAGCCCATTCTGGATGTACTTTCAGGTTAAAATCAGTAAAAGGTGACGCAATTTGAACCTTTTTCTTGCAAGTTATTTCATCCCTCTCAAGTTTTATACCCTAAATGCACCTTTAAACAAAACCTGCCATGTTATCCGATCCTGAAAATATCCTTCCAATCTGGAACAGCCGATTCCCCCTGTCTGCACTGTGAAAAATGTACTTTTCGGTACAAAAAGATAGTGTTAGCATAGAATTCAAAATATGTATCATAGCTGGCAAGTAACCGAACAGCTTGAAAATCCCACACATGCATCCAAAAAGAAAGAAATCCTCCTTTTCTCTCCCAAAACCGCCTCCTTCTCCACTGAGTGCCATTGACCTTTGGCATTTCATCATCGAGGCCAGTCTCCTGCAGCCAAACAGGCAGCCAGTGACAGCTTGACAGTCTGTCTAAACTCTGGATGGAGGTTGTGTTTTCACAGCCCAGGACAGACACCATCGGCTAAAGCAGCTCAGTTACCAAAACTAAACCTGCACCTATCAATGAGTGGAGTGTATGCACCAGCGTGTGGGTAGGGTTCGGTGTGTCTCTATAGACACACGCGCACGCACTAACCTCAAATCAACAGTGGCAGGCAAGCGTTCCTGTGTGTAAGGAAATGGGATTGACATGAAAAGGAAAGTGGACTGTTATTTGATTTAGCCCTCGGCGCAGCCATGCGCGCACTCACACTCTCACACACACTTAACCCCAGAGATGCCCGGTCCTCAAATCAGTCTTATGTCATGCAGCGGTTTTGAGAGCAAACAAAGAAGTCAGGCTGAGGGATACAGACAACCACTGTGTTGAAAACACACACCTATGGCGGGAGTTGGATTTCGGGATGGACATAGGAATTTGGACTGGGAGCGAGGCGGTCTCTGGAAACACACCTTGCTTCTGATGGCTTTCACAGATTGCGGTTTAAAGGCCAAGTGCTCTATCCTCTGCCCTCCTTTCCTTTCTATCATTCCCCCTTCCTCCTCCCTCTCCTGAGCTCTTTTTCCCCCCTTTTCCGTACCTCTCCAACTGCCCCACAAAACCCACATCTTGAGGTCCTTTCTCACTGCAGGCTTTTCGATACAGTACGCACACACACACACACAGCCACACACTCGCATAGCAACATAGCACACCCCAGGGGAACAGGGACAGGGCCTAAATGTTTAATGTTGTGGTTTCAGGGGGACTCAGTGACTGCAGCCGAAGGCAGAAACAGATGTGCCTCTCTCAGATTCAATTAGTGCCTTTCTTCTTAAGTGCGTAGGAGAGGAAAGACACAGCAAATGACAAGCAAAGTCTACAAGATTACACTTCCACCTCAGACCAATATTCCCTGCAGCAGGTTTCACTGACAGTTGTTTCTAGAGCGAAAACAGAGTTATATAACTGGGAAAAGATTTTGATAATCAAGTCAAAAAAATCAAACATTCCCTTTCTTCTATTCTTAAATGTGAGTTTTTGGTGTTTTTTAGGTTTATGTCATCTAACCCAACTAGAATTTGGAGTCTGGTAAATTGGCATTCTTTACTATTCTATTGTTTTATAGGCCAAATACTTAATCAATTAATCACAAAGAATAATAACAGATTGATTGATCATGAAAAGAATCATTAGCTTCTCTCTGAGCAGCATGAGGTTATTCTGTGTTTCTCAGGATCACACAGTCTCGCTGCATCTGGCAGTGGTGGTTTGTATCCATTAAGTGCCTCTCTTCAGTTTCACATTGTTTTAATCAGCGCTCGTGTGTGTGTGTGTTTGTGTGTGTCTGTGCTTGTGTGTGTGTGCGGCTTTCATTGGTATGTGTCCCCTTACCACAGCCATTAAATTTGTGCTCTATTTTAAACTCCGTGAGCCAATTAAAAGTGTGTGTTCATCACAAAACCCATGAAAACAAATAAAAAATTCTAATATAGATGAGATCTGCTGCTGCTTACAATTAGGAGCCGTTCCTACGCAGGCTGTTGGGAAATGTTGTTTATCGGAATGTGATTGGAGCGATGTGGACTTTCTGATGGCGCTGGAATGCAGCGTGGGGTCCCCCCAATCTCTCGCAGCAAACACACAAACATGTGAACACACACGCATATACATGCACACACATTAACTCATGTTGTGTTTATGAATTTAGTCTGAAGTGGGTCATGTGTGAAAGGATAAGAAAGAGATATCAGAAAAAGTCAATGTAATGTCACAGTGTGTGTGTGTGTGTGTGTGTGTGTGTGTGTGTGTGTGCATTAAAGTGAGAAGTCTGCGTTTGATGAAGATTGCTGGAGACCTTGAAATCAGTCCCATCTGTGGCATTCTTTGAAGCTCTCTATTTCCCGTCTCCTCTCTCTCTCTCTCTCTCTCTCTCTCTCTCTCTCTCTCTCTCTCTCTCTCTGCAGACCTGATCGTGGGGGCGTTCGGCTCAGGCGAGGTGTCGGTGTACAGGTAAGAATGTGTTCTGTCTCATTTCAAAAATGATTCTGCTTGTTCCTCACCTTTGCGCTTTTCCTGAAATTCCTTGACACTTTTTCAGTTTCGTCATGTCAGAGTGTGTCATGCGTGTGCCCTCTTGTGTGTAGGTCTCGAGCTGTAGTGTCTGTGGAAGCTGAAATGATCTTGACTCCCAGAATCCTGAACCCCGATGACCGTCAGTGTCACCTGCCTCAAACAGATATTATGGTCACCTGGTAAGAATATCTAATTCCAAAGAAACTAGTAAATTCCCTCTCGCACTTATCACCTCTGCATTCTCAAGAACAGCCCATAACTGCATGATAGTCCACAGCTGTGTTGGAGATGTGTCCATGATCACACGCATCCACAACTTTCAAACCATACAATATCCACAGTCCCTTTCATATCACCAAAAAGGAGCATTACATAAGACATAGCCCAAGTCCAGAGTATATAAATGCTGCATGGAGTCCTTCAACTTTGAATTCATCCATGTACAAATATACAAAACATACAGCATACTGTATATAAACCAAAACACATTTTGAGACGACCACTCCAAAGGAAACATTTTGAATTGGATTTTATGGGGGATTTGATTCTCTGCATCACAAAAGAGACAAAGCAGGTGGTGTGGGCAGTTACCCTCTATTTATTATACCATGTAAGATTAGCCAGATAGTCCTTATCCAAATGTAATGCTAAATATTAGCACTTTACACTGTTCTATTTATACCATACATTCCTACTGCTTTACTTTCACATGTAAAACTCTCCTTGGACTGGTTCCTCCTCACCTGTGTCGTATTATGCTTTTTCAGTTTTATCCTTTCATTTAGTGTTTCACTGTATATCGGTTCTTGTGTATGTAAAAGGTCTTGATAGTTACAAAGTTCAAAGTCCACACCAACAGAAGCTACTCTCTCCCACAGAAAACACTGCTCCTGAAATGCCTCGTCAGTATTCCCGCCTTTGATTCAGTGACTTTGTGACATCACACTACGTCACCAAGTCACACATGTTCATTATTTAATGCCAAGCAACTACTTTAAAACGTAAGAATTGGTATAGCACAGCTGCTCTGTTGTTGTTAGTGGTGCTGGCTCAGGCATGTGTGAGCTGACCAATCAGAGCAGACTGGGTCTTCGGGAATGGAGGGCCTTAAAGAGACAGACGGAGTGTGTGACGGTATTTCAGACTGCTGCAGCACTGGACAGTATGAGAAAACTGATGTGTTTTTTTTGGGCATTAAAGCATGTAAGCCTATTCTAGTAGTAACTGTAAATAAAATTATGAACCTGAAAATGAGCATAATATGTCTCCTTTAAAGGATCTGGAAAATAGCTCTTCATTGCTTTTCCCTTATGTTAGTCTTTAGCTTTGGAAACCTGTTCATGCATTTTAACTGAATAGTTGCTCCAGCCTGTTGATACAAATTGCTTTGGATATTTATTGTTGTAACAATGTTTTAATGCTGCCTCCTTAACCAGATCTCTCTTGAAAAAGAGATTTAACACTCAACAAGGCTTTACAAGGTTGCAGTGAACAATTTTTCCCTTCCTTAGTGTTTCCAAGCGATGTTATTGTTGGCACCACTGCCAGACAACCGGATCGCTTTTCATTTTTCTCGGAGTTGCAACTACCAACAACACTGGACAAAATATGAGTTTATTCACTCTGTAATGGAGATGTGAAAGCAAATTTTCCCGTGATATTTCGTGTCCGGTGGCAGACAGAATAGCATAGTTAAAGAGTTTATAGGGAACCAATCTAAATGCGAATGGTGTCAATATTTTATAGCCGTTACACTGTGAATTCAGCATTAACTTAATAATGATACGTTCAGGCAAAAAACTTTTCTGTGGTCAGTTTAAATAAAATCAAAGTAAGCTAACTAATAAAAACTCGGTGTAAGAGAAATACCGACAAATGCAGCACTGACAATTAAACAAGCAAAATGCTTTCCAAAAGAATTTATTTGATTTTTCTTTTGTTTACTAAAATGTTCCTCAAGCTCCTGACCACAGTCCACAATTGGTTGTAATTTTTACCAGCTGCGTGTCGCGCCTCCACTTCTGTTTGGCATTGCGTTGTGGAACAATAGCGCCCATCAATACCACACTAAAAGTCAATCTAAAAATGAAAAGTGAAATCTTTAAGTACAGTATACTTACTTTAGAAACCGTGCCAGCATCAACACTCCAGATACTTCTTATAACTCATTTGCAGTAGAGTTTGGAGTCAAACCTTGTGTGTGTGCAGGTGAATTAAAGTGAAAGGGATCAAAGTCCTAAACAAACAGGAGACTAATGAGGCCCGCTGCGGCACTGAACCCCAGAGCTGCACCAGAAATCTCACTGCTGTATACTGTATCATGAAATGGTATGCAGTATAAAGTATACACTCTCACAAATCACACACACACTGACAGATGTGACAAGTATTTCACCCCTGTGCTCTCGACGTCTGCCATCAGCCGAGGTCTGTTTGTCTGTGTGTCTAATGCAATAATTTAGAAGCACACTGAAAAGGCATACTCGTATAACCTGGCAAGTCAGATTTATGGGACTCTGCAATTAATATGATACTGCATGATTCTATTTTGATTATGTTATTGTTCCTGCGGGTAGCAGGCTGGCTTTGAACAGTATTGGGGTGAGTTTAGTCAAGGGGGACTGAAGGAGGGGAGTCTCAAGGCTCCTGCTGTTTCACCACAGTCTATTGTTGGTCTTAACTTATTGGGGCTGGAACCGATGTAGGACTATTTGGACGGGAGAAGTGTGCTCGGCTAGTTGCCACCATGGCGTCTGTGCGTGCGCTTTAGTGGTGTGTGAGTGTTGGCAGTGAGTGAAAAGGGAACAGGATTTGGGTCGGATTGACAGAGAGCCCTAAACTGTGGAATTCTGTCAAAACAAAACTTGGCTTATTTAAATAAACCGCCATAAAGATCTGGTCAGAGGTATGGGATCAGATAGGACATATAGGACACACATGCAGAGAGTCGCACAGCAGCCTGTAGAATTAAAGGATGTCTGAGGCTCTTGTGTTTAAGAGGGGTGAACATTTTTGGACATTTTAGTTATTTCCCTGCGGTGAGAGCTGGAGAGACGCTTGATGGGAGGTAGGCCCAGACTGGGCCTCTGATGTATTAACATTACATTTGAGTCAGGGGGTTAAGCATCTGATTTTACTCTTCTGAAAAATACTCTGTTCGCTGCCCAACATTTTTTCATTTTAAGAAATGGTATTTCTGGTATTTTTATACCTGGGCCTTAAATTGACATGTTTGGGTGTGTAAATGATTCATACTTACCAAAAGTTTTGGAATGAGTCCAGTAGATCTCCTCAGCTGGACGGCTACAATGGCTGCAGGGTAATCCTTTGGGGCAACTGCGACCATCAAAGTTACGTCCACTAGCCCGTCCACTGACAGGCTGAGGTTGTTGTGTCTGACAGTGTTACATAAATGATTCCTACGGACATAGACATTTGATAAATAATAAGATCCTTTTTGTAACCAGAAACACAAGTCTCATTCTGAAATCTCATGAGGTGAGTTGTTTTTGTTGTTGCCTTACATGCATTGTCAAAGGAAATCAATTAAATAGTCAACCGTGGCTTTGGAAATTAATTCTTGCTGAAATTCGTCTTGATAAACTTCAAACTCCTCTCCCCAAAGTCTTACTCACGTTTCCACTGTTGTCTTTCTGCAAGAACTTACCTCTCGTACAATTTCAGAGCGAGGCTTCTCCTTGAGTAAATCTTGTTTCATGTTACAAAAATGATCTTATTATTAAATTAAAAGGTCTCTCTCTAGGAATTATTTCTGTAATGTTGCCAGAAACAACTTCAGGCTATGACAGGCTAAAACAAGCACTTGTATCTTTGACGTCTAAGTTGCCCCAATGGATTACATTGCAGCCGTGTCGTGGCTGCTAGTTGGGGAGATCCACTGGACCGATTCCAAACTTTTGGTAAGTGTGAATCATTTCCACAGCAAAAGTAGTATCATACATGTTTATGTTTCTTTCCAAGATTAATTATTATAACGGTTTCCGAATATGTTCAACATATCAGATGATAATATGTCAGATTGTAGTCATAGCTTGTTTATGCTGCCCCCAAGTGGCTAAAAAATCAGTTACTGTGGGTTTAAATGCCCTGATGGGTTTTTCAGAGATTGCTAGGGAAGTTTTCTGCAACGTTTAGCTTCGTGACTCTAATGTAATGGTGATACATGAGCGGCACAAACTGGGGCTAGATGGAAGGATGAAGGAGTCGTGGAGAAGGAGGGACGACTACTTAATGACCAGCCTTGAATTTACCATTCTCACTAATTAAGCGGACCCGGGGGTTGTAGGGGAGGGGATTTATGTGTGCATGTGTGCAGGGAGGGTCGACCAGCAGTGTGAAGGGTGGTGGGGCACAGATGCATTTTGGGGGAAATTACATACAGTAATGACTAACCGAGGGCCAGAGCTTTTGTCAGTAAAATGGGGGTCATTTCCGCGCTACATACACTTAAGTTTGACATACAGTGCTTATTAGAGTCACACTTGTGCAAACCCACCCAAACACACCAAACACACACATGCTTACATACAACACTTATTAAACACGCTTGCAACCACCTGGAGAAGTCTACATGACTTAAGGGAGCAATTTTTAAAATAGAAACCTGTATTTATCACACACACATAAACTCACATCTGCATCACACACATGCAGAGCGACGGGGAAAACTAGCTCATCATCATTGTGTCATCTAATGGGGATCCTAATTATTAACAAACACACACGCATCCAAAACATCTGTTTTTTGTATGTTGGGCTTTGTGAGCTGAAACCAAACAAACAATAATCACATGAAGTCGTTTGCCTCATGCCTCAAACTGCTGAGTCTTCAGTGGAGAATCAGGAGCGTTACGTCTGTAAGCTCTCTACGATTAGTGGATATTAACAGTGCAGAGCTCCCTGTGTGGGAGTCACTTTCCTGTTCTTGATTAAAGACGTGATAACACACACACACACATTCACTCACACATACACTCATACATACATAAACAGAGGAAATGCAGAAATGCTTACCAGTCTCCCATGTCTGTGTGTCTAATTGAGGGGCTCACGGGGCCCTCGGTGGTGTTTCCCACTCCCCCCTGGAGTGCAGGAAGGAAAACGTGGCTCTCGTATGGGCAGTTTATTTAGTTAGTTATACTGTATAGTTTGTCTTTTGTGATTCTAGCGTGCGTACAAACATGACGCAAGAGTGTGGTCGAAACACCTGCGTGGAATGAATGAAATAATGATATTATTAGAGCGTGTGCGGTCATGATGTCATCCAATAAGTCGGCGCTTCGACCAGCACTTAATATTTGTTGTAAATTTACCACATAACTTATTTATGTAAATATGACCTGCAGATGTTTACAAGACAAGATTAAGACAAGACCACACTTTGTTCACATAGCCATCCTTAAATTGCATGGCATATATTCTGTATGATTTATTGGTAGATTCGTTATGGAGAAAGGACCTTATGGTCTTACGATTGGGTACATATTTTAGCACCCTTGTTATTTGTTCAGTTGTCAGTGTGAATGTGTGTGAACAGACATTTAATGTGTTGATCAGCAAAACATGCTAAAAGTTATCTTCTCTCTTGTCTATCTCTTTATCTGCCCAACATTTTCTCCCTCCAGTCTGAAGGTGGACGTGTGTGCAGCAGTGAGTGGAGTGGGGATCCCCAACTCTGTAGGTAAGCAGCTGTTCACAATGTGGTGGAATTAGGAACGAAGGCAAATAGAAGAGTACAGAGGGTGGGACAGTAGTCAGAGCCAGCTCCGTTGTACATCTCATTAGAGTTTCCTGCTGTGAAACTGCGGCTCTGCAACTCCAAACAGAATAGAGAACAAACGAGGGAGGGAGGGTGGAAACAAGAATAGGGTAGGCAGACAGACAGTGGAGGTGTCAAGTACATTGTTTCCACTGTTTAATGATGCTCTGTGGAGTAAAACTCCTACAAATGTCTCCTTACTCCATAAATAATGGAAAGTCGCACTCATAAAGGGACTGGACCGTGTGGATTCGGCAGTGAGGGAGTGGCTGATTGACTGAAATGCCTCACTCTCATTGTCATGTTTTCCTCTCACCTCTCCAACCATCTCCACCTCTGCCTCGTCCCTCCTGTCAAGACCTCAGAGCGGAGCTGCATCTGGATTGGTTGAAAGGCACCAGAGGTGGAGTTAAGAGGGTTTCGTTCCTGGACACCCAGCAGCCTCAGCGCACAGGGCTCCTGGCACTGGGTCACAACCGCCCACGTGCATGCCGGAGCTACACCATTTACCTGAAAGTGAGCAAATCACACACATACAAACACAAATTCAAGAGCTTCGCCTAATGTTTTGTAATCCACCAACATCTACTATTTAAACTTTCTGTTACTCTATCAGGAGGATGATGAGTTCAGGGATAAATTGACCCCTATCTCACTGGCACTGAACTACAGCTTGGCTCCACCCTCTCATGGCCAAGACCTCCCACCTGTCCTCAACCGTTACAGCAGCACCTTCCTTCAAGAGCATGTGAGTATATGAATTGTATATACAATAAGCATAACACTGTACATCTAGTGCATGTTTGTCCGTCCTGGGACTGGAAACCCTCATCTGTTGCTTTTCCTGCAGTTTCTCCTGTTTTCTTCCCTGTTTAAGGGTGTTTTTTTTTTTTTGAGGAGTTTGTCTTCATACAAAGAGGGCCTAAGTTTAGGTGGTGTCATAGCTGGAGTTTCTTAAACCACTTGTGGAAAGAGATTTATTGGGCTATATAAATAAAGCTGACTTGACTCAACTTGACTAAGCCAAACTCTAAGCACACACTGCCAAACTTGAGCCATAAATCAAACCTGATGTTATATTTCACTCATTATTTGATGGATATGCTTGCCTGAGATACATAGAGGCTGTATCACAAGTAAAAAAAAATCATCTGCATTACCTGGTCATACCTACCAAACTCACTTTTGTCTTCCCTCTGGATAGATCAGGAAAATGTGGCTGGTAAACACAAACTTTTTTTCGAAGCAAAACTTTACTGCTCAAACAATTAGAACCAAGATCTTAACATTAAGAAAATCTCATGCACAGGAGTATAATTCAGATGGGTGCTGGTCAGTCATTGAAGGAACTGCACACAAAAACTTAGCTTTACACCAACTAAAAGTGATTGAATCATTTGTCAAGCAAGCATAAGGAAGAATATGTGAAACACTTCCTCCACTTGCTGAAAGTTGAGAGAGCTGTCCCTCTTGAATACAAGATCATTTGACCTCATTGAAGAAGCCCACATTTTTAGGGTTTAGTCCCCCTTTAATTCAATCAAGCCTAATCAAATATCAATCTTGATAGCCCTGTAACCAGTTTTTGTGGAATCCTGCCTACAAACAAAAAAACAGCTATCTTGGCGGAGGTAAAAACCAAAACCAACCTCAGCCTGAAGCCTGCTGCAACAAAACCCCAAACTGATTCTGCTGAACTCGAGCAGAACTCTAGTGTGCATGTTATGTGTCTGTGTGTGTACAACACCTGCATCCTGGTGTGTCCCTGGTGTGTTTACTTCTGTTCTTGGTTTCACGATGATATCCAGTGTACCTGAAAACTCTCCTCATGACAACCCCCCTCTCTGTGTACCCCTCTTCCTCTCAGGCCTACATTCTCCTGGACTGCGGTGACGACAACATTTGCATCCCCGACCTCCAGCTCTCTGCCACCATGTAAGACTGACACGGCCACGCCCTCTGACCTCAACCTGTAAACAGTCGACACTTCTCACGCCAAACACAGACACACATGCACACAATTGCACACGCAGCTACACCAAAGAGAGTGTGTCTGTAAGTCCTCACACAATGAGCAAAGTTTACTTGAGCTGCTCACATTATAGTTCCATTCACCATGTGGTGTGTGTGAATTAGCCTACTCTCTGTAGTGTTTCCAGCTGTACGATATCTCCATGGCAGCGTTGTACAAACATCCTGTCACCCTCCACTGGCTGACACACACACTTGGACACACATTTTTGGGGTTATTGTTGGGGTGGGGGGTGTTGCATTCCATGCAGCAGCGCACATGAACCAATCCTAAAAATTATAAACTGAATTTCTCTTGTCGGTAACGGCAGCAAAGTGCTTTATTTCCTGTGTCCTCTACATGACTGAATGATTTATTTTCATGGCTCTCTTTTTTAAATAAAACACACACACACACACAGGGACCGCTCAGAGCTGGTGATTGGAGACGACAATCTGGTCTTGCTGACCATCACTGCGGCTAACCAAGGAGAGGGAGCCTATGAGACTGAGCTCCACACACTGATCCCACCAGAGGCCGACTATATTGGAGTGAAGCGCAGCCTGGAGGTAAATACACACACATGTTTGTCTAAAGATCAATTTGTCTGATGTTAAGGGTCAGTCGGATGGACACTGAAAATTGACATATAGTATTGAGGCCATTCGAAATGAGGAAGCGAGCTATTTGAGGCTGCAGTTACAGTACGACATCACATCCTGTTGTGTCTTGTGTTTGTTTGGAGTGATTAAAGCGTGGCTATCAGCAGGCTATGCTTTACTGGCAACCGCCCAAAAGCCCCTATTATGATTTACAAGCTGCATTAGTGACCACGGAAATGGATAGGGTCAATCTATGTGTGTGTGTGTGTGTGTGTGTGTGTGTGTGTGTGTGTGTGTGTGTGTGTGTGTGCGTGTGAGTGTGTGTGCATGTGTGTGTGTGTGCACTAATGAGTGCGTAATAGGGCTGTTTGATTGATGAGGTTGTTACTGTCAGAGCATTCATCACTCCTCCTGTCCAGCCTCCCTCCCGCCCTCCCTCTCATTCTCACTCCCTCGCCCTCGTCACCCTTTGATGCTGTTAAACTTCCCTCCGTTGTTCTTTTCTTCGCCTTCTTGACTCTCAATCCCACATTTGTCACTTTCATCCACTTTTTGCCTCATCATCTCATTCGCTGTACTTGTGTTTTTCTCTCTTTTCTTTCTGCTCTCCTCTCCCAGTCTCAGCTAAACTGCGAGTACAAGATGGTCAATGAGTCCAGGATGGTGGTGTGTGACCTCGGGAACCCGATGGTGGCCGGGACAGAGGTGAGTTATTACACACAAAAGTACAAACACACTAGAGCTGCAACGATTAATTGATGATCAACTATCAACTATATAGAAGACCTATTATGCTTTTTCGTTTTTCTCTTGAAAGTTAAAAAGGTCACAGTCCACACCAACAGAAGCTCCTCTGTCCAACAGAGAACACTGCTCCTGAAATGCCTCGTCAGTAGTCCCGTCTTTAATTCTGTGACTTTGTGACATCACACTACATCACTGAGTCATACATTATGACTCTTGGCTAGTTTGGCACATAAGAATTGATTTAGCACACCTGTACGGTTGTTGTTAGCAGTGCTGGTTCAGGCGTGTGTGAGCTGACCAATCAGAGGAGACTGTCAGGAAGGAGGGAAGCTTTAAAGAGACAAAAGATAGGAGGGGAATACAGTGCTGCAGCACTGGACAGTATGAGAAAACTGATGTGTTTTTGAGCATTAAAGCATGTAAACCTGTTCTAGTAGTGACCCAAAATAAAGTTATGAACCCAAAAATGAGCATTATATATCTCTTTTAAATTAAACAACTATTTTGACAAACGATTAATCGGTTGTAAGTATTATTTTACAGAAAAAAGAAACTAAAACTAAATGCCCTGATTCCAGTTTCTTAAACGTGATTATTTTCTAGTTTATTTCCTCCTCTATGACAGTAAACTGAATATCTTTGGGTTGTGGACAAAACAAGATTTGAGGACGTCTAAGGCTTTGGGAAACACTAATCAACATTTTCTGACATTACTCTGACCAAACAACTAATTGATTCATTGAGAATATAATCAACAGATTAATCGACAATGAAAATAATCTTTAGTTGCAGCCCTAAAACAGACATACACACACACTTTTCATTTAAACATCTCTCTCAAATGTGCACGCGAAGAAGGTGCGACTGTCACTCCTCAGGTTTAATTCACTCTGATTGATGGTTTCCAATGATTACTGATCATCACCTTGACCCTCATTCCACACACTTTGACTCCCCTGACTCTGCTTCACACACAGTGTGTATGTGTGTGCGCGCATAAGTGTGTATGCAGTGTGTGATAATAATCCATTTAGCTCTCGGATGGCTGACACATGCAGGAAGCCAAGGCTTTGTAAGGTAAAGAGTGGTCTCTTCCTACATGAAATCCGACCGTGCCGGTGTACGGACTATGTGCACCACGAAGCATGTCACATGTGCTTCAGTGCATGGATGTGATCAAGTGTGTGTATTACTGCAAGTGTGGGGTTTTTCCAAAGGTGTCAAGGCCGACGCAGAGGTGCGTTTGAGCTCTGGAGGTGACACACAGCGTTCTGATAAATCAATTATGTGGTCATGTTTCACTGTTGGGGGAGGAGCGCAAAACAAGGCATGTGGAAGGGACAGAGTGTGTGTGTGTGTGTGTGTGTGTGTGTGTGTGTGTGTGTGTGTGTGTGTGTGTGTGTGTGTGTGTGTGTGTGTGTGTGTGTGTTTGTGTGTGCTCCCCAGCCATCCAGATGTTTCCCATATTTAACTCTCCCCTTGCCCCGTTGGACGTCCAGGAATCCATGAGCTTATGCAGAACATAGCTCCACATACCCCCATACTGACTCTGGTTATATTGTGCAACTAAAGAGCTCTCATCACTGGAGTTCATTCCTTGTGCCACATGACACAGCTGCAGTGCCTCACTGAGCAGGGTGATCAGTGTAGGAGGTACATGCCTGAAGGAAAACTGCTTTTGGCCTGTCTGGATGTCTTTCAGTGTTTTTTTCTTTTTCTTTTTGACCTCATTTTAGTTCAGTAAGCCTGGGTGGCATTAAGCAAAATTAAGCATATTTTGACAAAGCTTTGGTTGCAATGAATAATGATTGATAATATTACGGTAAGGCTGGGTAACAATTCAAATAATCACCTGTCGACTTTCAGTGGAAACCTTCTGTGATGATATGAGCATAGTGTGTTGCTGTTTCACAAAATGTTAGTGTTTAAAGATATAATATGCAATATTTTCGCATTAAAATGTCTAAAAATTATGAGACCTTTATTATGTATTTTGTTGAGTTGTGTTCAAATCCAGAAAAATCTGTAATTTTACTCAAGTTAAAGGTGATTACTTACAATATGTAAGAATTGGCCTCCTCTCCTCAGCAGCATTCTCTTGGATGGGTAAAAAGCTACAGTAAAAAAATGCCTAATGGGTCGCCAAATATACTTGGGCAGGCGTTAATATGCTTGGGTGGCCTGCCCAGGTGAAATGTATGTGTGGGAGACAGTTGACCAATTTTATTAAAATATTAGAAAAAAACTCCGCTAAATGAAACTGTTTTGAGGATCAAACAGCCCCTGTAGGCTTGTATGTGGCTGTCAAAAGTTTGTAGTTTCATTCCACATTTAAACACAGCCTCAGCTGTCAGCTGAATTCTTGTTTGTTCGATGGTGACAACTTTGTATGGCTGACAAATAAGTCTTATAATCCCTTCAGAAACTTCTCAAACCACCGCTTCAGCGTAAACCACGTCTCTCAGCATTGTTCCAAAGAATCACTGTTTTGCCAAAATGTGGCTAAATACGCTGCTTGTGGCAAAGCTTTGCAGCTTCAAGGACGACATTAACCCAACACAGAAGCGGCGAATTTAGCCATAATGTGGCGAAATGATAATTATTTGGAATAAACTAAGCATACAGATGGACAGCGGAGAATCAGCCAGCATCGCTTTGAGAAAGTTTCTGTGAATGTTTTGTTTATTTTCTCCACCGTGAAAATGTACAATCCTTTGCAACCAACGTAAATTCAAGCTGACCACAGCTGCTGGTCTCTCTAAAGGACAAAACTACAAACGTTTAACAGCCACCTTTCAAGCTGAGGCGTGATGCTCAAAAAGACAGATTTTAAGAGACACAGTTGACCTCTTCAGACGTCTGCTGGGCTCTGTTTCTCCTTGTCTGTGACAGGGAGTATCATAGCTGATAGTGACGTCTTCTCTCTGAGCGACTCGTACTCATTTGGTGTCTGTCTCTTCAGATCTCTCTGGCTCTTCTCCAGCCATCTCTCTAATGTGTCCCGTAAAGATGGCTCGACTTTGTAGTTCCTCACCCCACCCGCACCCCCCCGCAGGCCTGCCTCGTGAAGTGCGAGTCTGCATGCTGTCACGTCCCTCTCTGGACCATGTGTTTGACCTGTTGTTCAGTAGAGTTGCACATGCGCGTACAGTCACGAGCACGCACACACACACACACACACACGCTGTTGTCATACAGTGGATGATGAACTAAATCCTTCACATGTTTTGAGTTAGCCCGGAGGACATGGGATTTAAACTGGGGAGAGACAAGAGCTGTAACTGTGGCTTTTAAGTGTGTAGTCTGGATTTTCTCTGATTTAAGATTTCTGCAACACACACACACACACACACACACACACACACACACACACACACACACACACACACAGACCTGATCATCTGCCTACATGTAACAGAAGAGGCTCTAGTTAGCAGGGATTTGACTGCTATTACCAGACACTTTAAACACGATGTCCCCTTTGATGTCATATGCGTCTAATTCTGTCCTCCTTTTTCTACCGTCACGTGTTTTTTACACATTATCTCTCTCTCTCTCTTTTTTGTGTTTTGCCCAGCTGTCTGTTGGTTTGAGGTTTTCTGTCCAAAGGCTGGAAGACGCCGGACCAAAGATCAGCTTCGACCTCCAGATCCACAGGTGACACACCCACCAGCTCTCACGCATACCCCCCTGTCCCTCCCTCCCACATCCACACACACTCAAACACATACGCACAAAGAGCTGTTTGTCTTTCTTCTGAGCCATGTAAATAAGTACTGTGTCTGTCCTGATCACGTCGCTGCCTGTGGTTTGATGAAACTAACCGCAGAGGCAAGAAGAAGACAGATGGCCCAGAGGAACTCCAGAGAGGAGACGAGCGCTACACAACATGTTCACTGTTTGCTTCATTGTACTGCTTTCGATACGACACATCGCTAGACACAGACATTAAAACGGTGGCCAAGCCGTCTGCCAGAGAAATTCTTCTCGGAGTCAGCTGAACATAGAAATAGTTTTGTTATGTGCCTGGGCGTTCAGAGCCTCCTGTGAACTGTTTCCACACAGATACAGAACATAGAGTGCAGTCAGTGCAATGTGTGTTTCATTTTATGCCTCTAGATTTAATCTAAACACATTGTGAATCTCTCCACAGCTCCAACAAAGATAACTCCGACAGCAACCCAGTCAGCCTGAATCTGTCCATCGTTGCCGTGGCTCAACTCAATTTGCGCGGGTGAGTCAAGCATCTTTGCATGTGAGAGTGCGGCATCCTCTCTGAGAAACAGTGATAAAAGTCTTTGTTGCCCGGTCGGATTCACAAAGGCGCAATTGATCTGGTTTTAGCCAAAATTTTTGGGTGTTTGCAGGATATTGCAGCCCCCTTTTGAGATGTTTAAATTTGTGGAGCCTGTTTACATACAGATGGAAAACAGCACGAAAACACAGTTCGAGAAATAAATTTGAACTAATCATGAGCACATGGGAGACTTGTGAGCCTTTGACATGTTCATGGATGCCCACTGATACCCACACAAACACACGCACACACTTCAAAGCTTGGGTCCCTGAATGACGTTGTTTGGGTGTGGTCATTCGGACATACAAACAGACGAAGACCGGGGATGAGACAGACGAGTTCCTGTGAAGGTCTCCTGACTCAGCTGTGCCCATCCGGCATTTTAAATGGGGGCATAAACAGTTTTGCCCACGTATGTCAGACTACAATCAAGTCTTCACAATGGTGTCATCAAATGCAGCAGAATCAGCTTTTCAGCAGTTTCCAAACCAGGGAAATTCCAAATGTTCCAAGTGTTTTTTGTGGAGGATGACTAATTAATCGGTTCGGCCTTTAATCAGCGCAGATAGGATGCGTAACGACATCACTGATTTATATATTTACCTCCGCCAAGGAGGATATGTTTTCACCTGCGTCCGTTTGTTTGTTGGTTGGTTGGTTTGTCAGCAGCATTTCACAAAAACTACTGAACGAATTTCCAAGAAACTTGAATGGAGGATGGATACACCCTATTAACTTTAACTTTCTATAACATTGCGAGACAGAGCGTTTTCCAACATTTTCGTTAATTTTTCAAGGAATAATGCCTGGACCTTAATGAAAAAATCATGGTTGAGCATTTATGGGTAGTTTAAAAGTGTGATATAGGGCTATCAAGTTCGATATTGGAATAGGCTTGACTGAATTAAAAGGGGTTTGTTCGGCTTTGGTGGAGGTATGCGCTCTACTGAGTGCCATTTGAGTTATTTTGGTATTTGATACTTTGCATTTGATGTTCAGTGATCCACGTTTATTTATTAATTTTATCCAATATTTAATGAAGTCAAAGATTGTTAATTCATTTCCGACAGTGTTGAAAAAAATTAATGTGGGGAATAGGAGCTGGGTTGGGGTTAATATCGGCAAATTACTCCTCCTCCAAACTATCTTTATCATATCAGCCTTTAAGATTCGACCGCCGTCTGCTCTCTAAAGACGCACTTACACTCAGTGGTCCCTTTATTAAATACACCTGTACATCCCAATGCAATCCAAGTTTTGGTTGGCACTCTCACAGAGGTGTTGATTCAATCATATGTTTTAGCAATGAGGTCATAGTAACTGGACTGCATTATATCCAGAGGTGTTTCTAGTATTCTGACCGTCTCACGTATGTAAATATAAAGGACGATTTATTAGAAACAGCTCTCAGTATATGAAGTTGAGTACAACAACACCTGTAACTATGACCTCAGAAATAAACATGCAATTAAATTAACACATTTCCATAAATGTCAACAAAATCTGAAAATGATAAACGTTGTAAAGGTAGACGGAGCTGTTGTACTAAATTACTACAGATTGTACAGGTGTACCTAATAAAGTGTCCACTGAGTGTATTTGTTGCTGACATACCATTGCAGACCCTCTAATATGAGGCTTTAGTCATCTTTTATCCCTTTTCCACCAAATTAGCTCTGGTTCTTGGAGCGCCTCCGATCAAGATAATTGAAAACTTGGCATCTAACAAATCAGACCGCGTATCCACCGGTTTTGAGTGGAAGCATTGTAAATATGGACGCGCCATCAACGGAGGGCATTATATAATGCATAACCATTTGTAGAATATGATATGCCCACTTTAGGTCAGTATTTTTCAATCCTGTTCCTGGGGGCCCCAACGCACCACCACACATCAAGCTCTGCTGGAGCCTGATAACAACCCATTCATATGAATCAGGTGTGTTGGAGCAGGGAAACATCTGAAACATGCAGGCCCCCAGGAACAGGACTGAAAAAGGCTGCCTTAGGTCAAGGTAACCTGCAATTTTTGGTTCCAGCTTTTTGTGTTCTGAACTTTTTTTGTTTATATAAAAATGCTCTGACTGGTTCAAAACTAAGTGTGAGGAACCAGAACGGAACCAATTCCATGTTGGTGGAAAAAAGCGTTGAGTTACCCAAATAAAATAGATATGTTCCTAAGTTATTGTACTTTTAGAACAAAATATGCGACGTGTGCTTGATTGTCGAGTATTGATGGTGTACAGTAGGGTAGAATAAAACACTTTGGTGAATGATCACAGTGTCCAAAAGTCAACATGCATGTGGTCAGTGGGTATTACAATTAGATGTTCCTCTGAACCTATTAAAGTGTACATGCATCAGTGTCACCGAGCTGTTTCTCCTCTCTTCAGGGTGTCCCATCCCTCTCAGGTGGTGCTGCCATTCCCACGCTGGGAACCCAAAGAGAAGCCTGTCAAAGAGGACGACGTGGGGCCACAAGTAACACACATCTACGAGGTAAACGCGCGCCCTAAAACGAAATACAGAAGGTGTGCTCAGAGAGGACGAGATGAAAAAGTCTGGTTTGTTTTGTTTTTGTTGTTGCTCTAGTTTCGGTCTCTTAAGATGAAAAGAACAGAAAAATAGGTGTGGGAAGTTGTAAATTAGGCAACAGCAAAGTGGAGTAAACAGTAACACACACACAGTAAAAACAGTAGCTCTATAAAGAATTGGGTTCTTGCTGATCAAAGGTCTGGGGCTCAGGAGTAATTACTGCTGTGAAGGCGGGAAAAAGAGAGGAAGGGGGGACAGAGAAGGGAGAAGGGAGAAGGGAGAAAGGCAAAGAGGGATAAGGATGGAAGGGAGGGATGGAGGGAGGGAAGAGGGATTGTTCTCAGGTCTGGACGCAGTGTAATGAGTTATAATCATTGTGAGGAAAAACAAGGTCAAAAGGAGGTAGAGACAAATAGATAGAAGGAGGGAGGATGGCAGACAGACTGGCGACAGTTTACAATAGGGGTGTATGCGCGTGTGTGTGCGTCCGTGCGCCGCACATGTGATTTCTTTTTGTTTTAAAGGGACGACCGCTTCATTGAACCGGAGTGCAGCAGTGTCTGGCCTGTCCTGCAGCTGATAATGATTTTCATTTGCGGTACTTTTCCCAGTTGGCAGCTGCTTCTAGTTAGAGAGGACGGAGTTTTTTTTTTTTTTGCTCTTGCAGAATTCCTGCCCTGCAGCACCAGGATCATGTCCTGTTTGGATGACTTGCCTCAGTGTTAATGACTGTGTGTGTGAGAAAGAGTGAGAGAATACAGGTCAGGGTAAAAAAAAAAAAAAAAAAGGATTTATTGAATTGATGGTTCATTTAAGCTCATAATTCATTTGTCCTGATGAGCCAGGTGATGCTGTAGGTTTGACTTGTCTTGTATTTCAGTCCCCAGTGACTGAAGCCAGTCACACTGTTATCTTCACTGAAACACAGGTGGTCTGTGTCATCATCCCACAGTTATGATAACCTGATTATAGCCTCAGTCACATGAGACCTACTAAAAAGACAGAAGAGAGCACACAACTGACAACTTTCTGCTGTTTTTTTTTTTCTCTGTTCCCTCTTTTTGTCTCCAGCTCCACAACTCTGGCCCCAGCAGTATTCAGCAGGCGGAGCTCCAGGTAGGCTGGCCCGCCCGTTTCCGTGACGAGAACCTGCTGTATGCCATGGAGATTCAAACTGACGGACCAATTAGCTGCAGGACGAACACCAGCCTCAACCCACTTGGCCTTCAGGTACCACGACAATACACTGTATAAACATATGCACGCAGACTCATATTCATTTCAAGACTCAAATATATAATTATGGACGTGGTAATAGTGGAAATGAATATGATTGATAGTAATTCCAACTACCAATTTACCTTTCTTGCCTACTACCATACAACCACCGGACCGACTGCAATTTCAGACCTATTTATAATATTGCGTGCGGCTTATTCATCCGTCCATCTCTCTGTCATTTATACCCGCTTATTTCAAACATAATTGTGCCCGTTGTTCTTTGCCAGTTGGCTCGAAAACGAGGGGGATTACGCTGATTAGCAGAAATTACAGCTGAACTAGTTTCCTGTATCTATGATATCATCTGTGGAGTAATTCAAAAAGAAAACATGAAGTTATTTCAAAAAAGTACATGATTATGTCAGAAAGTGAAACGCTGCGAGCTGTAATCATATATGAAAACAGAACGAGTTGGACACACAGAGTTTGTGTGTTTAAAAGTCTTTTCGCATTTTCTTCCTGATTTGGTCATTTCTCCAGACTGACTGACACACACTGGGTCAACTGACACTGTTATTTCAATTAGGAGAGACCTATCGAAAATGAACAAGTATTTATTGACACGTGCAGAATAAAGATGAGAAATGTGAATAGTCTTTTTGGCAATTAGACCCCATTGTGATGTCACCGTATTTTATGGCTGTAATGAAGCCATGCCTGGTATTTGATACTCCCCTGATGGAGTCTAGATACTGATGGTGGTGGTGGTGATTGGATGAAGAGAGTGGATGAGATCTGAATGGATGTGAAAAGGAGTGGGCAGAGTAGGGTTGTGATGCTTCGCGCTGAAATGACAACTGGAAGCAGCAGAGAGGAGAACAGATTTAAAGTTTGGCGGCATCGGTGGGGTTGGTTTAAAAAGATCACGGCATAATCTGGTTGGTTAAAAGAGTAAACGGAAGGGGGAGAAGATCCTACACCTTCCCTGTAGGGTCAGAAAAAATATCTTATTTTACACATTTACACACCTCAAACCACTGGCTGATACCATTATTGTAGTCTGTGGCCTGTTTCTGCACATCTGTCACTTCTCCTCCCTGCGCTTCCAAAATGAGTTGAGAGGAAGTGGAAGTCATGTGCTACACATCTGGCTATTTTTTTACTCCTTTAAGTCCATCAAGCTGTTCCCCAGAGGAGAAACAATTCAATTATCTAGGTATTGTCTTCTTTTGTTACCTGTGAGTTGTGACTTGAGGGAGTTCAGGTTATTCAGTCTCGTTAGTTGACTGTGTGAGCTGCAATGAGGAAATAAAATCATCTTTGGATCAGATCGCCAAATGTCACAATTGTTTTCACAGCTGGTGATTTTTGTGTTATTTCATTACGTCTCTTTAAAATCTCATTTTACGAGCATTCTTCAGGTCTGTCTTCAATTTCACCATCTTCTTTTGCATTGGCTGTCTGGGCTGAATCACAGCCCATGTGCAATACAGACCACTCTAAAGCATCAATATGTGATAATCAGACCCAAACACACGCTGTGGAAAGAACGCTGAAAGATTAAACTGAGAACTAAAACGAAGAAAAAGAACAAAAAGTCAAATAGACATAATGTTGACAACTGTCTTTCCTTGTCTGCCTCAGATTTCCTCTCTCCAGGACACACCTGAGTTATTGGGTTTCTTGAGAAACACCACCGCTCCTCATCAGCGCCACAAACGAGCCGCCACTGCCGCTCAGAGTTATAAAGATAAAACCCTGGTGAGCCCTGCATATTTGTACATGCACTCAAGAAAACAAACATGATTTGCAGTTGTGTAATGTCTGTTTCTACTCCACATCTCTTGTTTCTCTGCAGAACTGCACCAATATCTCCTGTCTGAGGATCCTGTGTGTGGTTGGCCGCTTGGATCGCGGGCAGAGCGCGGTGGTCAAGGTCCGCTCGAGACTGTGGGCGCGCACTTTCCTGCAGGTCAGTGTCTTTACCTGTCATCTCGACATTTTCATGATCTTTCGGTCGATGCTTTACTTGATGATTTACTTCCTTCCCAAGTTTATTACCTTTTTTCAGGGTGTTTAAATGTTTTTCTTGCCCTTTTCACTGTGAAACTAGATACTAGATTCTCATTTTAATCTGAGACTCTTTTTCAGTGTAAAGCAAACTAACCGAAGGGTTAAAGTTCATTTCCGTAGCAGTTTGGGAGCATTAAATCGTATCACATGATCTTCATTAGCAGTTAGAGTTTGGCCAGACTCCTTGTCCATGTTCCAAAGCCAAGGTTCAAGATTCAAACTTGGTCTGAATGTGTTAACTTTCAAACCAACATAACACTGAAATAATAATGTTATATTTGTCTTACAGCGGCATAACGACCCCTACATTCTCAACTCTACTGTGTCCTTCATGGTCACAGCCATGCCTTACCGCCTCCAACCCACCGCCCTGCCTCAACAAACAACCTCGGTAAGATCCAGGCAATAACAGAAGTGTGTGAGTGTGTGTCAGGTGATGTTTCTAAGAGAGAAAGGACACGTATCAGCACTAACAAACACCGAACGGTGTTTCTCCTTGTCCTGCAGATGGGGACCCTGGTGTTATGGGGGACACCTGATGTGTCATTCGCTGTCCCACTCTGGGTCATCATCCTGGCCATACTGCTGGGGCTTCTGGTGTTGGCCATGCTGACATTAGCCATGTGGAAGGTACACACACACAAACACACATTCATCCACCATACACAGCATTCCTTATGGTAGTTTAATTATCCAATAGTCCACTAATGGGTTAATATGATTCCCTCAGTGTGGTTTCTTTGACCGGGCGCGGCCACCAGCTGACGACAATGTCTCCGACCAGGAGCAGCTGACGTCTGATCACACAGGAGACGCCTAAGACAGCCCGCGGCAGCTTCTTATGGGAGGATTGTGGTTTGGGAGGGATGTTGCACCTTCTGAGTAACTTAAACCAGATCTGAGATCTGTATTTGTCGGACCCTGCATTCCTTGGCTGGAGGTCTTCTACCTGTTTGGTAATGAAACTGACTGAAAGGACAGACTGAAGACTGCAGCGCCACACAGACTGGGCCCGAAGAACGAGGTTCAGACCAGACTGTGCGGGACCAAAACACACTTAACAGGCTCAATCACACACACATGTCCATTGTTTATACATTGTGATGAAGCACCAGAACTGAAGACAGAGCGGACTCTGTTGTGAAGACAATGCTTTAAAGGTTTCTGTTGCTGAACTTTTTTTGTGTGTCTGTGTAAGTGAGGCACAAAGAGACTTGAGATCTACGCACAAGTGCTTTTATGAGTGTGTGAGAGTGTGTGTGTGTGTGTGTGTGTGTGTGTGTGTGTGTGTGTAGGTACTGTACATATGTGTGTGTGTTTCATAGGTGGCTCTGGTGCCATCCGTTCTTTCAGTTCTGAGATTCTGTCCCCGCCTGATTTAATTTATCCTCGTTTTCTTTCAGCTCTACACAGATTTATCACACACCTACAGATGCAGCCATATGCATAAACACAAGGGCACGAAGAAGATGTGTATATTTATGAATGTATGTGCAATATTTGAGCGTTGCGAGATACTGAAGCTTGTTTACACTGGCATTATTTTATTAGAGCTTAAAGTTTCCATTGTTTATGTATATAAATGATTTAAATAGTGTATTAGATATTACTATTGTGAACAAAAAAAGCAATTGTTTGAACTGATTTAAAGTGAAGCCCCACAACCAAAGTCTGAAAATGGAGCAGAGTGAGTAGACCAACACCAAATAACTAACTTATTGCTGTCTTGATAGAAGGACTTCAGGATTTTAGCTTTGAATAAACAGCTAAAGCCGTGCTAGTTCAAGGTTCGCGTGTGTCCGTTGTTTTGATTTTTTTATCTAATGTTCTAAGTTGATAAGACTTCAAAAAACTTGCTGCAAAGATAAACAGTCCATGTCAAAAACACACTGTAGACAGTCTGTAGACTGTGTACTTTACAACACGCACTCTATGGCATTTACCAAAATATTGTCTTTTGTTTATCTGATATCAGTGTATCGTGCACATGCAGGCACATCAAAGCAGTCAGCAGCACCATGAGTTTAACTGTTCATGTGTCATGTTTGAGTCATATTTGGTTTTTGTATCAAGTGTGAAGTTTTGTCACAATAAAGTGTTGTTCCTTCTCTGTATATTAGGTCACTTTTCATTGTCCCGTTTTACAGAAAAACTGTTTAAGAAATGTGTTAAAGTAGTACTGATCACATCTGTGCTGCAGATTTTCTTACTTACAGGAGCAGTGTGCCCACACCTCGTAGTCCACTAAGATCAATAATCTCAATTATCAACCCACAAACCCGACTGTCTTTAGTGATATTTTCTTAATACCAATATCACAAAGTCATAGGATTTCACATACCAAAGTGTTAAGAGTGTTTCAATCAAAGTACAATACAAGACAAACAGATAGACTTACATATTGTTGTAATATTCCCCCCTTTCCAAGATCTTTTCAGGCAATTCTGCCTCAGTGCTTAAGACTGACGCCTCCACCTCAGAGGAAGGACTCTTGCTCCCCCAGGTGGTTCACTGTAGAAATACACATGCATGACTTTTATCTGGAGGAGCTGGAACCTGAAGTAGACGTGTGAGGCAGGACAGTGACCTCTTGTGGTGATGACATGAACAAAAACTATGGCGATCTGTCAATATTTGAGACCATGGATCCTAAAAGAGAAGGATTACGTCACTGAATCTTGCTTTGGTGCCAGACTGTGTCAGCTGGATTGAAGTCTATGGGAGATGCATGGAGAAACACAATAAACCCAACATATCTACATCGTCTGACTTCCTGATGAAGAAATGCCTCCAGAAAATGAAAGAGCACACTTCAGAGAGCAGGTTAACAACTGATTCTTTTATCGACATGTCGTTCATCCCTTGATTTAATTTGGGAAAGGCTCTTGTTTACAGTGTAATTGCAGTCTAAGCAGTGATATTCTGCTGGACCTGCCCTGTGCGGTCAGAATATTATCAGCCCTGTCAATCACTTAAGGGGTGGAAAGTCAGTCGTTAACCTACTCTCTGAAGTTTGTTCTTTCATTTTCTGGAGGCAGAAATCATCAGAAGTCATAAAACGTAGATCTGTTGTATGTTGTATGTGATGTAACACTAAAAGTTCATCTGTGAAAATGTGCTACAACCATTTCTCTAATCAGTCACATGTACAGCTACAGATTCAATATCATTCCCCTGCTTTATGAGAAAACACAACATGATGGTCAGGTCAACTGATAATCGAGCTTGTTGTAATATTTGTGGCAAGTCTGTCATGAATTAGGAGAGACTGATATTATGCAGCCACACGTTTTATCAGATGTGTTTTCTGGTGGTGTTTTGACATAATCTTAATCTTTTCAAATTAATTATCTCTGTAGCAGCCTCAAACTTTAAACCACATACGAGACAAAATCATAAGTTCTTGGTTTTTGGGAGCTAGAGATGATCATGTTTCTCGAATATTTGTTGTACCGGTGCAGAGTTTACAGATAACCCACAGGAATCAGCCTGAGAGTGAGACTAAATAATCCACACTGCACTTCTAATCTGAATGTTCCTTAAAGGTGTAATATGCAGGTCGCTGTGGTGGTTGCAAGAGCCAGAGAGGGAAAACCAATAAAAAAAAATAAGAAAATAAAGACAGAGGGCGGGCTGTCTGTAGATACATACACCACCACAAACTTCCAGTACATCATACGTAATGAATTCCACATTAACAATGTGTATACAGATGTGTATGGACGGTAGCAGAGGGTGAAATGATGCAGCACATGGCAACATGGAGCTTTCTTGGGGCTTGAACAATCAGACTGTTGCAGATATTAGATAAGTCTTTAATATTTCCATAATTGCATGAATACAAACACCATTTGTCATTTATGAGTTATTAAACCGCAAATTGTGTTATTCTTCATTAGCAGTGCGGCTGGAGAAACCGATCATTTTGGAACACAAAGCAAGTGATTTACATGCACGCGTAATCTATCCTACCCTTCAACTGAAGGCCTGTGGGCCGATTGTCAACATAATCTGAAGCACAATGGGCAGACACATGCAGACCCTGACCTTTTATGTGACAAAAAATACTGCAGCTGAAGCAGTTCAGCAATATGTGAAATGATGCTGCTCATAGGAAATGTTTTTCTGATGTTAACTTTCTCATTCTGAAGTTTTATTGAAGGAGATATCTTGTTTAGAGATCAGAATATAAAGAGGAATAATGAGACCATTTGTTAAAAACAATGCAGGGAACATTCAAAAATAAAAATGATTCAGGGTGCAAGACTCTCTGAAGACAATGCTTCAGGAGTAACCACTGAAAAGGATATTTTCTAGATAGCAAAAGCCAAATCAGCGCTGGTTATTTTAACGCAAGAACTTCTGCAATCACTTCCTCCGGTTTCAATCTCGTCATTGTTGGTATTCAGAATACGAAAGTTTCTTGTGGGAAATATAAAAGCAGGAGAGCGGAGGTGAAGATACCATCAGGCATATCTCAAGCGGAAACTTTTATCACAGCTGACAAAGTACATATTCACATACAAAGAACTGCCAAAAGACACTTTCTCTGTCTCTGTCATTCTCACAGAAAGAGCCACGCTGTGTTTTTTTCTTTAGACTCTTTATTTCTTTGAATATATTTGATCAAATGTAAAATCAAACATTTGAAGTAAAGATTTAACAGTTTCTGACTAGCAAACCTCAACACCATCAAAATAAGGGAACATTATTGATACATACTACATACTGTACGTAGGACATACTGTATCTTAGCTGAGATTTATTCAACAAACAGACCCAAATTACAAAATCATTTTTTTAAAAGTCTTTTACTCCTGTAATTTCCTGGGTGTTTTTTTTTTTTTGTTTTTTTTTTTTTGTTTAGCTGGTGCAAAATAAAACATCTTAGGTGAAGCGATATCCTGTATTTCTCTGAAATAAATGATGATGTTTTTTGGAAAATTAAACTTCACTTCAAAGGTCTGTACATGGGGATCAGTGTTCATCCTTTCCACTGGCGACACGGTCATACCAACATTATAATGGAAGACTTTGGCTATTTACAAATCGCTGAGATGCTGTACTGTTATCGTACAAGTTCTCTCAGACATGCTATACATTAGTTAGACTAAAACACCCCCCCACCCCCATATGACAAAGTGCAATTCCATAGATCACCACAAGGCGGTGCTCATACACCATATTCAACATTATTTAGAAAGGCTCTGAAAATGAAACATTTTTAGGGGCCCAGCTCAAGCTTATTTGTGAGCAAACACGGGAATATTACTACTGCACCTTTGAATATAAAGCCCCTGCACACCTGTGGTCCACCCTCACAGGTTTCTGCACCACCTGATTAGCCCTCTTCTCAGGACTGGGAGGATTTGTAGCTCCTCTCAGCTTTAACCTGACCTGAAGTCAAACAGCATAGACGCCCAGATAAAATGTTGGCAGCACAAGCTCCTGCAAACCACTGATACATTCACATTTTGATGCGTCATACGTTACGTACCATATTGACATTTTTACGACATTTCTTATCACATCGTGTTACTTGTTTAGGAACTGACTTTCATATCTGGAGGTGAAGGTGATGGTGGAGTTCAAGGTGACCGCAGTTTGAGACTGCGTTTCAACATTTGTAGGCCCGACATCACTGGATATTTTTAAGCAGACCTCGGGACAATTGTCAGTTGTGTTTATGGCGACAAAAGCTGGATATTTTTGACAGAGAATCGGGACATCTTCAGTTCACGGCACTCAAAACAGGTATTTTAAGACAAATTTCCTGACCAAGTGGATTTTGGGACTAAACCATTTCTGGTTTGCAGAAATGTACACTGCCAACATTTTTTCCGATGATTGGGTTGAGTCTAATTAGCCAGAATAACTGTGTGGATGTGCAGGGCCTTTAAAGGAATATTTCAACATTTTGGGTAATGCACTTATTCACTTGCGGAAAAGTTGATGAGAAGATTGATACCACTCATGTCTGTACAGTAAATATCTAGTTTTCTAAATCTGCTCAAAAATGAAATGTAGTAATACAATGTGGTTTTACAAAGTGAAATGTCCTAGACTATTTCCTGGAGTCTCCACTGGTTACCTGACAAACTCGCAATGACAACAAGACTTCAGAGAAGTTACTGCATCTAGCCAAGAAATTGCCCAAGTCCTTTAACCCCCTTAGTGAAACCACCAGGTTAATTAATAGGGGTGCACAGTTCATGGAAATATTATCAAAACTGCAATATGTCCACGTACAATATCCAAACCATAGGAGCTACATGTTTTTATATAAAAGGTAAAACGTGTGATAAACAGCATTTTAGTGAAGTACTGTAGAGCTGCAGAGATGAACTGACCTACAAATCTTGCCCTGCAGATGTAAGACAACACGTTGTTTTGGCACAGACCCCCCAAAAAAGTCACTTCATCAGGATTTAAATTGTTTTTTCAGTGAAAATGAAGAAATTGGGATGCAAAAATGATCATCCCCCTACTAATTGTGAATCACATTGCAGTTGTAATATCTGTCAAAATAAACCCAACATGACTTTATTTTACCATATCGTGCAGCCCTCTTAATTAGTGATCTTCAGAGGTGTTGGTAGGTGGCTGTTGTTATCTTTGAACAGAGCAAGTCTAGCTGTTTCCCTGTTTCCACTCTTTATGCTAGCTGTAGCCTCATTTTCACCCTACAGTACAATATCAATCTTCTCACCTAACTCTCAGCAAGAAAGCAAATGAGAATATTGCCCAAAATGTCAAAATATTCCTTTAAGCATCAATCCTACAATTCATAGATTCGTTTGTGTTGTGATGTAATTTCAGGTCTCTATTTAAAAAAAAAATAATAAAAAAATACAAACGCAGGCCAAGCTCACTGAGAGAAAAATGGCTACAAAGACAAACTGATGACAGAGTACCTCCACTTTGTAACAGCGAGAAAAATAAGACCACATCATTTTGGAGAAGAACAGTCACTGGGCAGTGTTTAGCCTGAGCAGTCAAACACAAACAGAAAAGAGAACAGTCTGGGTTTACAATAAACACCTTTCAGGAGTTATAAAAGGTTCATGGCTATTATGATCAACTGCAATTCATACCCACACATACTGTATGTTACAGTGTGCAAGTCAAATGAAATTTTTTGAGGCCAAATTATGTAGATGTTCCCAAAGAACTGTAGCACATTCATGAACATGAGATCAATACCTGAACTGACAAGAACGATAGCAGGACCACTTGATATTGGTGAGCTGATGGAATGATTGAAGAAGGAGGCGCTGTGGCACATACAGTACATAGGCTACATAAGGATTAAAATATCTATACACACACTGTACACTCTCTAGGATACAATTTACTGTACATGATCAACACTAGCTGGCTAGTTAGCTCTACAACTCTCTCTCTCTCTCTCTGTATAGTAGCTCTATCTGTCATCAAAAATAAAGTTTGCCCAATGTGTGTTTACATTCCCTGCTCCGGTAAATAACGCGTACTCTCAATGATAAGCCTTGAGGACATGAAGCAATGAAAAAAACAGTCAGTTAATTATTCTCATTATGTCTAACAGCTGAGGAACAGGGACGCCACAACCAACACACTGCCACTGGATGCTTCATCAAAGTGCTGCTGCTCAGAACGCACACATACACATGTGACTGTGGACATGCACATACTGTCTCAGGCCCACACACACACACACACACACACACACACATATATACAGATACACACTGTTCCTGAGTATGAACTGTAGGATAGTTATTTTGGCTAGTTAAGAAATTAAATGGTTTAATGTTTTAAACCATCTTTGAGGAAATCAGGTTTTAATGGTAAAACCCTAAAAAACTATGTGCTGCTGTGAATTACGTGTAGATCTAAGGCCATAGTCTCTGTAACGAAAAGTAATGGGAAAGGTCTGTGGAACAGGATGGCACCATTTTCTCCCTTGATAGATAAATATTAGGCTAATTTTGTAACTTACGGTTACTTTGCATTTTAAGTTGCTATAATCAATATTTTTATATTGGCAATGGGTCAGAGGTTTATGTTTAATGTGAAAGGCAGCAAATTATTACACAACTCTTCAGCTCATTGTTTTGTTTTTATCATCTGTAACTTTCCGCCCTCATTGTGGGTCGACTTCAGGCGAAGAAAAAGCTCTCATTAAGCCATTATAGACTACCTGCCCAGCACTAAACAACAGACGGACAAAGTTAGCAACTACCTGGTAAACATGATGGAGAATTTGGTAACTAAAGGGCCAAATGTTTCCCTCAGGAGTTAGGAGAGACAGAAGCGGAGCTAAAGAAACGGGGCTTCATTTATAGCAATGTTCTTAGATTTGTACTTGAACTTTTTCTTTACATCATTTCTGACCGTGTGCTTGAGTTTATTTCATAAAAGATATTAAGCAGGTTCTAAGAATCCTATTTGTAAAATGATAGCACCTGCCTTGTGATCTCCCCTTATACAATACAAACACGAATGAGGGTTTAGTCAAGAATGTCCATGGACAAAAAGAGAAAGTCAAACTTTTTGAAAGACGAGATCACAGCGATGGTAGAAGAGATTGAAGTCAGACAACATATATTACTCAGTGAACTAAATAGTGGGTGAACAAATAAAGCCAAACAGGCATCTTGGGAGTGTGTCGCTGCTGCACATTGTTCAAAATACTTGTGCAAAGTTCACCACAGACTTGGTCTGGTCTGTCCCAAACACCAGCGGGAAAATCACTTAAGTCAAGTCTAGACTTTGCTTAGAGATAAGATCATCTCTACGAAAAATAAAGTTTTTATAAATAACTATTTATATGTGGTTTTCTACTTAAGTCATACTTAAGATAAAAACAGATTGTAAGTCCCTTTTATAAATGAGGCCCCTGGACTTACACTTACAGAAACATGACTGCAAATTAATGTTACACAATGTCTGCTGTGTAATTATGCAATTGTTTGCTTTTTTCGGCTCAAAAGTAATTCACAGCTATCCGAAAGAAATAACTTGTTCTTTCCCTTTTGTATAAATTTGAAATGCTGCACATGGTAGCCAGGGTTTAAGACAAACATTAACTAGTGACACTGTGTTTGAAAGGAATTCTGCAAATTAACTATAAAGATACATTTGTCTGAGGAACTTCATTAGAGGGATGCTGTCAATCACACAAAGCGATGGTCAGTGTAGCAAACAGCACATGGGTGACTCCATGAGTCATTATTGAGGACAAATTCAGTGATTTACATTCAGGCCTTTTCAGTCTTGATATTTGCAGGTTGTACTGACAACTAAGCTCACAGCTACAGCCACACAAACACAGCTTAATCCTGTGCTCCGTCTGACAACCACACAGAAAACACACACACATGAGCACTTACACCTGCGAGAGCATACACATCTCTAATGCTATAAAAATAAATCAAAAGTAATGAAATAAAACTCAAAACCTCATCAGATACACAAGGCAGCAGAGACCACAGCCACAATGATTGAAACACCAAACACTCATAAACCAAATAAACATAATGAAAGTCAAAATATGGTCACCCGCTTTGTACACGCTGACATCGGGGTCTGTGCTTGTTCATGTGATAAGAGGAATAGTTGACTCATCTGCATCCAACAGGTCTAAGCCAAGTGACAAAGGAGATCCAGCTTATGATATGTGACACGCTCAAGTGTCTGACTGCCATTCATACTCAACATTCACGCTGCATTCATTTTTGCTTTCAGCATTGATTGCACTGATCTCGTGTGTGATACCACTTATGAAGGTGCTTGACTGTACTTCATCGTAGATATCAGACTTGTGTGAAAGAAAATAAAGAAAACATGTAAATACGGTGTAAACTCAGCCTATATTACAGTAGTTTGGGTGGAGAGAAAAAAGAGGGGATAAACACAAAGCAAACCACAGGTAATCAAAAATTCCTTAAAGTTCTCTCAACAGTCTACTCTTTTGTTCAAGCATCTTTCACTCCCAGCACTGGAGTGGCCCTCTATGCTGATTTTAACCTCCTGAGGGATGAAGGAGGGCTTGGGCAGAGTCAATGGAGGCTCCTCCTCCGCTCTCTCAGTCTGGTCTCGCTCTGGAGCTGACCAGCGTCTCTTGCGGGTTGTGGGTCTCTCTGGATCACCACATTGTACTTTGGTAAGAGCAGGCATGTCCGTTTTCACCGTTTCCTGTCTTACTTCTCCTGCCAGCATACTTCCAGCTCCGTAGATCCGCTCCCCTTGTCCTGGAACCAGTCCCAATCCTGGTGGTGGCTCCAGTCCCGGTCCTGGTCCGCTTACCTTCTCCCTCTCTAGCCTGTCTGCACTGGAAGCCTTCATGAGGAGGCCAATGTTACTGTGTGCAGCGTTTGGACTTGTACTGTTTCTGACATCCACATTGTGACAGGAGTCAGAGAGGTGACCCGTCTTCAGCTTGGTCCCCAAAGGCTGACTGTCTGTTACTGAACCGTTCCTCAAGCCGCGGAGGGTCAGCGACACGCATACGTCACCCACACACAGCTTAGCGCAGGACAGCTCGAACAGCTGGGTGGTCCGGTCCGGGCAGCAGGATGACCAGCCCTGGCCAAACACAAAGAAGGGATACTCCACCAGCACCTCCACACACACCTGGAGATGAGCACATGAACAACAGTTAGCTTTTAGCGAGATACAGACAGAAATATGTGCAGAGGATTTATAAAAGAAACAGAACCATTTAAAGCCACAAATTAGTGCAAATTTGTATGGGATTGTGCATCTTGGAAATTACTTTGTTTGCTAGAGCTGCAGCGAATAGTAGAATAGACACTCGACTGAAAGGGAACTATTCTGCTTTGTTTCAGACATTTTTCAAGCAAAATGTAAAGAAAAATGCTGGTTCCAGCTTCTTAAAAGTAAGGAATTGCTGCTTTTCTTTGTCATTTATGATGATAAATGGAGAGTCTTTCGGTTTTAGACTGCTGATCAAACAAAGGAAGCAATTTGAACATGTCACTTTGGGCTCTGGGAAAATGTGATGAGCATTTTTCACATTTTTGACTAGACTAATCAGCAGACTAATCAGTGAAAATAATGGTTATTTGCAGCCCTGCTGTTGGCATAAGAATTTGTTTACAGAAAAAAAAAGCCTTCTGCCTTTTTACAGAAAGACATTTTGACATGTCACAATAAAATCAGTGACGCTTCAGTTTACAGGTCCTAGTACTGTGCATTATATCTCATTGTCACACTCTCATGGCTTACTGGGACACTTGTAGCCATTGTTAATGTTATTAACACCTTTATTAACACCTATTTAAAATGTCTGCTGTCTATTGGTGCAGTCTATTTCATCATAAAGAACTTACAAATGTATTTTTTTTAATGTACTTACTTCCGTTATGTATTCATATTAAATAAAAACTTAAAATATCAATGTGGGTATCAGCTTCCTTAAGATACTATCAGTTTCACTTGGGCTACGTAGCTGTTTGCAGACATGGGGTCTGTAAAATTGCTGGATTAATTTATCTGTGAAAGTAATGGCTTTTGGTCCCTTAAAGAGCCATGGTCTGCATAATTAAATGTTATTTCGTCCTCTGGTACACCAAAAGGAGCAGTGTTGGTACTGCTAGAGAACAGTAGAACAGAGAACAAGGGTCAGTTAGGTATCTGCATCAAAGATGGATTTCATAGCCTTCATAGCTGTGGGTTTAATTGATGGCCATAATGAGTATGAGGGTAGCTTCACAGTGCTCATCACTAGTGCATCCCTTACAAATCTATTTCATTACCTTTAGATAGAATACAGAAATCTGGTGAGTGTTTATGTAAGTATGCATGGGTGTTACAGTAATTGTTGATATTATGGGCCAAAGACTTGAGGTTTCAAATTCGATACACAGTGGATTCAAAAATGAAACTCATGATTAATAATACAAGAATGATGAGTGAGGAGTAACTGACCTGAGCCTTGAGCTCTCCCACAGAAAACTGTATGACCACAGCATTAGGACTTTGCCCACTGTCAATACGCTCAACAGTACTGGAGTCAATCTTCAGCTCGCTGCTAATCTCAGCGCTCTGGATGAAGTCCTCCGTCTTGAGGTCCTCCACGCGCTTCAGCTCCCCATCGGCCAGCTGGATGATGGAGCCTCGCATGAAGAATGGAGGAAGCGCCACAGGGGAAGCGGAAGAGGACATGGAGGGGGAGGCTTGGATGGAAACAGGGGCGGGAGAGGGGACAGGAGCGGGAGTTGGGGAGGGAGCTGCCGCCACTGCAGGAGGTGGGTTTGAGGGCAGGACCGGCAGAGCTGGTGCCTGTGCAACAGCAGGGGGTGGTTGATTTCCATCTGGCCCAAGCGCCTCACACTTGGACAGGGCTGTGGCGAGATAGGCATGTGGCATGGCGGTCGATATTTGAGGGGTAGTCGTGGCTGTCAGGGTGTTCACAGTACGAGTAACCTCGATTTCTGTGCCGTTATTGGTGCCACTGACTGGGATGAGGAGGGACTGGCCACTCGGAATGACCAGGTGCTGAGGCAGTGCTGCATGGTAGCTGAGAGCATGCTGATTTCCACTGGTGATATATCCAATGATGGGAGGCTGTGTGGAGGAATAGAGACTGGCTGGGAGCTCCTCAGAGGCCAGAGTTGTCTGAATGACCGCATGGGGAGCAACAGACTTCACCACTTCTGAGGAGGAGAGAGAGGTGAAAGAGGATGATCTGGACACTGGTTTCCCCAAACAGATGCCTCCTTTCTCAGTCTGGACTAAGGAGATCTTATTTGAGACAGCTTCACGTTCAGCTCCATGATTGGGCTGGGCCACCAGCATAAAGGAGGTCTGAAGTCCTGCAGGGTTCTGGCCGTAATCTGCAGGCAGGAGGATATGTCTGGCCTCATAACTCTGGACCTGCTGATGGTTCATTGGCTGACTGGGAGCTTTTGTCTGTTTAACAACCTCCAATTCCCCATTCAGCACACCCTTAGCATGCCCCTCTGGTTTCTTTCCAGCTGGACCATCTGCATACTGAACCACCAGCTGGGATGGAGCGAGGGTAAGCGTTTGAGGGAGGACGGCTGTGTGAGGGTGGAGCTGCAGGTGCGCTGTGGGTGAAGCAACGGGGTTTCCGCTGACAGTCAAAGGTGTTCTGCTGTCCAGATGAATGTACTGGCTGGTGACATGGGGGGAGCTTGGAAGTGACACGGGTGTTAGTTCTGTGGGTGAGAGGCCGATTTGAAACTGCTGATCCCCTTTAGTGTTGGGAGAGATGAGGGCGGTGGTGTAACCCTCCAGGTGGGAACGCTGTCCTATAGTAGAGCTGTTAGGTACAGAGCTAGCATTAGTGGAGATGATGTGAGAGGAGATGTAGCCAGCATAGGGCCCAGAGCTGATAAACTGAACGTTGGGTCCAAGCTGAGCAAACTGGATAGTCCCGGCCTGCTGGGGAAGGGCTGCAGGGTAAACTGCAGGCAGAGAGGCCAGGGGCACCGCAGACAGAGGAGTGGTCGAGGAAGGGATAGAGGTGGAGGAAGGAGGAGAAGAAGTGGAGGAGATGGGACATCTCGGGCTCTCTGCGTCCCTGGACTTGCAGCGTTCACTGGCCACACTCGCCAGCCATGCTAGGTTCTCTGTGTGGGGACTGTCTGTAACCACTGCAGCTGGAGGTGTTGCCGCGGCTACTGCCACTGGCCTCTGCTCCAGAGCCAGGATCTCACGCTTCTTAGGAGGCAGGCATCCATTACTCCTCTCCTGGTTGGATTTCATTGTGCCAGCGTGGTTTTAATACTCCTGGGTAGTACTTCTGAGTTCTTCTGGGCCTGTCTTTCTCTCTCTCTCATCCAATGGTTATATGCAGGACCGTCCTCTCTGTGTGCTGTGTGGCTCTGGTTCTCTTTGTGTTCACTGGTAGACACCTCCAGATCTCAGAACGGAGAAGATGGAGTCACTCCAGCCCACAAAATGAGCTCCATAGACTTCATGAGGAATCATCTCTGACCGATCCACCTCTTCCACGATGTCGGCAAGAATCTGATGGAAGAGAGAAACTCAAATCAGATACTCAAGTACTATACAATTAAATTCAAATAAATTAAATTCAAATACAGATTTTGAATCCCTCTAAGATAGCCTCTGAATTTAACCTACATCAATGAACTTGACTTTACTTGACTTGAAATACAATTCAATCGCAGCAGTCTAATTGCAGAACTACCTCAGTAAGCACAGCCTGTGATTCTAGCCATATTCAAAAAATGTCCCTGCAGGGCTGCAAATGCAAAACAGCAAACACAAAAATACCTCACTCTTGAAAATGTCACTGCTTTCATGTCTGTGAAAGTGCTGTTCTTCGTCTTTACCACAAGGTGGTACCTGGTACTTTCTGATTTGTGTTTGTCTAATGCACTTAAACACAACATGTAGGCCATTCTGTGTTTCTCCAAGATCAGCCTCTGAAGATGCCCCTTGAGTATCTACATGGACCAATCTGTCAAAACTCAACCAGCCTTTCCATGAGTACTGACGCGTGACATGCAGGAAAGTGCAGTGCAATGTTGTGTTTCATCATTTACATAACATGAGAAAGGCTCTTTCATGTTTCTGACACCGGGCAGGAGTTTCCTGAACTGCTGTGTTTGTGTGTCTGGGGGTGTATGTGTGCGCACTCATGTGTACAGGCCAGGGTGAATGTATATGCATTGCTGTTGGCTGTTATCTTACTCCAGGCTCTCGGGCAAGAAAGAAGAGCAGAGTGAAAGGATAACAGCAGCACAGAGTAACAGCCTCAGAGGAGTGTATGCTTTTGTCTTTGTTTTAACACTCCCTGGCCCGTGTGTTGAGTCAGTGGGGCTACTGTAAATATAACATCCACCTCCAGACAGGAACTCTGGGTCAGTGGGCACATCAGAAAAAACAAATGAAGTGAAAACAATACGGCTTGAAACTTGATTATGGAACATTCTGCAAGAAGCCTAAACGGGCCTTTGTTGCTATCACTGAAGTGCTTCAAAATATTTTAACAATGGCCTTCCGCTGTTTGCGTGGTGTTTCAAAGTTCAAGGGAAAACAAAGTGGACAGCGAACAATGAATGAATGAGTGGGCCCTCTTAGAGTGAAGGCTGGGTTAAATGAGTACTGAAGCAAGGGAGGTTACTGGAAGTTATGATGTATATGGAAGGTACCTAACTATGTCAACAAGCCACGGCAACAGCTACACACTATTGATGTTTGTCTGCAGGACTACCCGAACATACAGTCTTGTATGCTTTAGATCTACATATGTGCATGCTCACATAGCTCAAACATGCACACACAAAAAATATGGAGTGCATCCATTAATTTAACAACATTGACATGCAGCACAAGCTCATTTTTTTCACAGTTTCTTTGTCAGATTGACTGTTCTTTCCTGCAGGCTTATCTGTGGGTCAACGCACAGGACTCTGGGTTGTTCATTAGCCAGAGGCACCACAGAGATGGAGTGTATGACACACACTCACACATCCATCCATTCATTTTTCTCTCCCTGCATTCCATTCAGAGGAGCCGGGCGATTTGACAGTGCTAAATTGTATTTTCATATTACACAGAGGGGGTTCACTACAGCAGGCAGCTACAGACATGTTACATAAAGACAGAAGGGGGTAAAAAAAAAAACACAGAAGGCGACCTTGGTCAGTTCCTATTCAGATGCATCTACCTCTAACGCAGGCTCTGACAAGGTCACTGCATCCAAAAGCAGCGAAAACCTCCGTGCAATCCATTTAAGCATACAGCCTGGTAGATCCACCAGACGTAACAAAGGAGGAGAGCAGCAGAGCTGGAGAGAAACAGAAGCAGAAAGAGGAGCGTGGGGGGGAGGAGAGGGAGAAAGGCAATGTAAAATGACAGATAGAACTGTGCAGAAGGAAGAAAGGGAGTAAGAGGGGGGAAGTGAGAGAAGAAAGAAGATTAGGAATGAGAGAGAGGAAGAGAGAGAATGGGGAGAAGACAGAGTGCTGCCTCTCCTGACCCACATTGAGCAGCGCCTGCAGCATCAGAGCGCCATAGCCCCCGCCTCGCTGAGAGATCCCCGATCAGCAACACAGCCGCCGCTACAGCCTGAGCTACACTGTGCAGCATCGCTCAGTGGCAACAACCCCACCTCAGCAACACCGTGTCAACACTGTAATGACATCACATCTGAAGCACAAGTACCTCCTGTGACTATAGTACGCATTGCAAGACAAAGCCAGCATGCAAAAATGGCACACAAACACACCATACCACACATACGACAGGATGCTCTTAAAGGTGTTTTTTGTCTCCTCACATGACCTGTACACAACGCTCTCTGCACATGGTCACACACACACACAGCTCAGCAGCTCTCTAGATTTTCCAGCGTCAGCCTATTATTAGAACACTGACACCAACAAACATACGGCCTATGTGATACTATGGAAAACAAAGACGAGCTTTCAAGACTGTCACACTGAGCCAGACAGCCCTGAGTCAGTGCCCTCGTCCAGGACTGTCACCTCTGAGACTTGTATACAGGGATGACAACAGAGGGAGAGGGGGGGACAGGCCACTCTCTGTTCCCGCTCATCACACTGATGCTTTTCAGCTCAGACAGAGTGATAGAGCCAGCCTTGCATGTGATCCTCTTTCATACTCCCACGTAAAAAAGCTGCACAAACCAGAGCAGTAGGTTTGTGTAGCGGTGTGATTCTGCCGTCACTGTATTGTGCGCCCAGATGAGATGTTTTCATTCAGCCTCCTCCTCTGTTGTCTCCAGGTGAGAGGCCCCCCAGCGGAGTTACATCCCCTCTCTTACGCAGCAGTCGCCAGCTCCTCCACTCCTTCCGCCTGAGCCCTGATTCTTCTCTCTCTTGCTCCCAGACCCACTATTTACTCCTTGCATCGATCCACGGCTTCATAGCAATAACATTTCTCTGCAGCAGGGTGATGCAGGGAGGCGATAGAAAGGCAACAAAATTAATAAGTGACAGTGTCCTGAGATGTAGCTTCTGTGCAAAAAAATCATGCAAAAAGCTAATGCAATGACCCATGGGGGATAAACCTGTTGTCAATACTGCTATACATCATGTTTCACCTGCTAGACCAGTCATAGATACACAGTGAAAACCCTGTACAGCAAATGGCTATATATAGAAAACAAAAACATCATTATCAATCTGAGCTCTGGCATGAAACAGAGGGGGAGGTACTGTGGAGGACAATATGTACGTGCGTGTATGTGTGATTCGCTGCATATAAACAGGACCTCCCATCTACCCCTTTACACAGCTGCTTTAACCACAGAGCAGATCAATACAGTGTACTGCTTTTTCCTAATACCAAAAAGAGCCATTTTACTGCCCCTTCTCCGTACAACAGTGGCGCCCTGTGCCTTTAAGAGGCGGACCTACCGTGTGGCAGACTAAAGCAGACAGTAAGAACAGGCAGTGGGTTCAGGCTGTTTGTCTTCACAATGACTCCAGAGTTCTGCATCACTACTCGACACACACCGATCACACAGAATACGAGCCGAGATGTGTACGCAGGCAGGCGTCCCTCTCAGCGAGCACCTCTCCCACCAAACAGGGTCAATGCTGTTGAATCGTACCGCTCTGGACAAACGCTGTGACTGTCGCCTCTGGGGGCTTTAGAATGACAGTGAGAGCGCATGAGTGTAGTAACAGGGCAGAAAATACTACTGTGCCACAAATCAAGAAGAAAAGAGACAACCCCCCCCCCCCCCCCATCTCCTCCTCCTCCTCCTCCTCCCCTCCGCTGGCTAGAGTACTAAGAATAGCTCACCAGTCTCTCCACAGCCACTGCTTGCACAGCATGTCCAAGGATTCTTCCTGCCTCTCAGTGTGTGTGTGTATGTGTGTATGTATGTGTGTTGGAGACGTGTTTCCTAGGACTCCTCTTCCTGAATCTCTCCTTTGTGCCGCTCTCCTCTCATGGAGCCTGTGCTGTAGCTGCTCCAGCTCTGCCCTTCCCCTCTGGACTCTCCGGTTTGGAGGCTACGCTCCCCCTGCAACGGGCTGACGGTGAAGGAAGTTCCCCACTGCTGAAGCTAACACCGAGTCCTGCGTTCAAGGCTGCTCCAACGTGTGTTATGCAAGGCCACCAGACCGCCAGCTCCCTCTCTGCCTGGCTGCTTCTCTCTCTCTCTCTCCCTCTCTCTGTTTCTGCCTCTCTCCCTTTCCCTCTCTACCTCCCTCCTCTTTCTCTTTCTCTCTCAGTACTCCACTGACACAGCTCCTCCCCCCAGCCAGCCTCATCAGCCGCATCAGGTATTCATTCAAAAAAACACACTCTACTTGGCTTAGCGCCCAGACTACGCTCACACAGAGTGGGAAGGAGGGGGAGGGAGCAACAGACGGAGGGTGAGGGAGGGAGAGAGAGAGAGAGAGAGAGAGAGGGAGAGCTGGAGATTCAGAAAGGCTTTGCTCAGATAGACATACTGCATGAATGTGAATAACTGTGGGATATTCACATTGGCACATGCATGCAGAGACACTAACACATATGCACAAACACAAACTGACAGAGGATTATATTGTTCGGTGTGCTAGCAGCACGTCAAAGCTGTTTTAATGCACTGCTTCGTTCTTGTTCATTTTCATATGCATTTTCACTGTAGAGACAAATCTCTTCCTAATCTGCCCTGTTGAGCTGCCCTACAATAAGAGTCTCTATTCAGCTGCAAAGTGACTCAGAGTAACCTGCCACCCCACAAGGTCTCCCCAGGCCTCCCCCATCTCTTCCCCAGAGATATTTCCCTCAGTGCAGGCAGGCAGCGCTGATAAACACCCCGCCGCCCAGCCACTTGGCACCAGAGCCCTCCTCACCCGAGGGCCTCCTCCTTATCCTGTGCAGCATACAGCAGAGAGAGCCATGCTGAAGACAAGCACGTCGCCACCAGGCCAGCCAGCTATCTGCTTCTCTGCAGGCAGGACTAGCAGGGGGTCCCCTCCACCTGGACTGCAGACTGGGGAAAACACAGAAAATGTAACAAATCATGCATTGCTGCTATTACAAAGAGCCTAGTGAATGGTATTAAACTTAGAAAGGTTCCTAAAGTTTCTCAAGGCTGCATCCTACGACAAGAAGTGTAAGAAATGTTGTTGTCAGTTGTTCTTTTCATCATCAACACTCAAACACCTCAATAAAGTATTTTTACACGCACGTCAAACCACTGATGTAATAACATGTTTCCCCAGCTGTTGAACCTGACAAGAAAAAAAAAACATGAGCTGTATTTCTACATTGCCAGGGAGCTCCAGCCTCATCTTCCAACTGTGACTCAAATTCCTTCAAAGAAGCTGCCACACCAATGTAAACCTCAGGATCCACACATTCCCCACAGCGACGTAATGGAAAGAAAGCTGACAGGACCCCATCGTGAAGCACTACAGGCATCTACAAGAGATTGTGGTTTTCTTTCCTCAAAATGGCTCACTGTACATTGAAGGTCAGAATTAATGTCAGCCAAGTGAGCTGAAATAAGATCTCCTGTGAGAATTCACAAATCCAGCTGTAGCTGTGTGGAGCAAATGTTCCCTGTACTGAGTAGATTAAGAGTGAGAAAGCATCAGGACACAACTGTCAAATCTGTTGCTTGATCAAAGACATCTCCTGCATTTCTGTTTAGGAAAAGTCGCTGACACTTAGATTATAGCCTGCGGCATACAGTGTTCTTCCAGATTTCAGACCAGTAAAGTACATACTGATATATATGTAGGTACATGGGTATGATGTGAAGTTAGGGAGAAAGAAGGTAACAATCTGGGAACTTTATTCTAATATTACAAGGTGACCTTCTCAGCAACAATCTGGTGTTTGGGGAGGCATTTAAAGAGAATTAACACTTTAAGTACTTTTAACAACCAGGGTTTCATGTTCATGTAACTATGACAATCTTTGACAGGCCTCAACAGTAACAGAGAAACTGGCAACCAATTTTTAGCTTTTGGTTGCCATCAATGGCAGCTTCAACATATGGAAAATAGGGACACCAAAGAGATAATATGCAACCCATAATAAAGTTGTTTTTAAATATTTGTTGCATTAGTGATACTTAATATTGCTGTTACAGTTGGAACCGGAACCAGACAACGTTACATGTGTATTGGTGCTTTTACTTGTGTGTGCACAGGGTTTGGTTGAAGAAGGATCTGTGAAGGAAATGATAACAGCTGCACGACTGGATTACTGGGCAACTGATACCACTTCAGGTGACTTGTCAGATTGTGTAAAGTATGGGATGAAACACAAACTTCAAAGAATTTTGTTCAGTCACTGTAATAAAGCTTTCGAACATTAGTTTGACGCATTTATTTTATTAAGCTGATGTGTAACTGCATAGTATTTTAATTACTCAAAATAAAAAGTGACCACATTCCACAACCAAAAGTGGATGTCAGCTTGCCAGCCTGGTAACTGCTTTTTCTGGTGCTATATAAGTATATAAATACTTTTCTATTCATGTGACTGTGACAGCAGATAAAATCAATCATCTTCTACACCTGCCTTGGCTGTTAGATGAACACTCCTGCTTTAATTTCTGCTCTCTTTACTTACAAACCTCATTATTACTGTACTCCTTAACAAAACGGACTGCAACCTGTGTAACAGTCCACATAAGCTTGTACCACCTCAAACTGCTGTAAACCCCTTTAAGTACAATGTTGTACCCCATAAGTAGGACTACTTTATGACACTTACAGCAGAACATGTAGGCTATACTGTAGGCCTAAGGTATGTTCCTGATAATACTTTTTTGCTGGACCTCTGTGCACAAATGTTACTCGTAACTATTTAAGAACTATGTAGTTTTCTTACTATCTTCCATGATTGTTGGCTCCTTGTTCCCTAACCTCAAATCTTGTTCCCTTGTGAATTGGCCAGAAGTTGCTCTACTTCTACACAGCACAAAAAACTGAACTGTAAATTGGGAGGAATTACACTGTACATTGCAGGCTGTTATCTAAAGCATTCACGTAGAGTCTTAAACACAGATTAGGAATACTTACATCTTTGTTGATAGTTCCAGTTAGTCAGATGTTATTGAAAACTACTAGATGCTTATTATTGTGGTTCAATCTGACAGAGGGATTTTGCCGGCCTAGTTTGCCTGTGCTCTTTTACTTTGAGCACACACAACTACAGGCTATGCTACAAGTGTAACATTCCTCAGTGTGGTGCACCCATAATGAGAGGGAGTGGCCCAAACCATAATATTATATGTCATTTTTCAAGCATTAACTATTGAAAGCTGATGATCCTCTGAGCAAGATTTTCAGTAGCATAAATGGGCGTAATATTCGTAAAGTAATAATAGTCATGGTAATAGCACTTGCAGCAGCACTTTCCCTCACTACTAAATCACCATTGCATTATGCTTACATTCCTCCTTTTTCAAACAAACAGATGACTCTACACACAGCCTCTCAGTGGTCTGTCTTACTCATACAGTAGCCTTCAGCAGAAAACACAATGAAAACTCAAGTGGGCTCCAATTGCTGCAGGTTCTAACATTGCATGACCTTTACTGCAAAGCAAAACACAAGTTCCAATTTAAGTTCTGGGGGAACTTTGTCAACCACAGCCTCCTCACAAATCTGAACAGATGAATCATATTACCTTGAACATTTTCAATGTCCAGTGAATAATTATCCAAGCATCATTACCCACACTCTGCTCTGCATCCTCACCATACACTCACTGTGACTAAGTGAGCCTTCCCTCATGCATCAGACATGTCCAGACATGTAACACTGATCCTCACACACACAGGACAGGGAAGCATGTATGATGCAAACAGTCACACATGGGAAATAGCAGCCGTTTACCGTCGGGTGATGTTGTTTGCATTAATGAGCTCATTCATAATGTGGCAAAACATTTCAGGGAACTCCTGTTCAAAGCAATTAGCAAAAATGTCACACAGTTTTGGTCAGACTTTAGAAATGGTGATTCTCTAAAGTAAAGGAAACACTGCCACACAGTAAAAACACTCCACTATAACAAGTGAAAGTCCTACATTCAGAATTCTACTTGAGTAAAAGTTCAGTAGTAGTATAATTAAAATTAAGTGATGAAAGTGATTCATTACATAATAGCTGCACACATCTGTCTGAGCATGCAGTGTATTAAATCTGCAATAATGCAGCATACTTTAAAAGTTGATCATATATTTTGTAAGTAAAATAAAACTGTTAAATAGATGGAACAGTGTAGCAAGTACAATATTTACCTCTTCAATGTATAATGAGTATAAAGATGTAAACCCAAACTGGAAATACATTTTACTCTGGTCCCTACAATAGTATGTGCCATTTTTTCATAATTCATTGAGCTACATTACACACTAAATTAATCAATTAATTAATTCATAAAACAAATAATCCACATATTAATCAGTAACAAAAATAATGCTTGTCGTGAATGCTGACCAAAACTGATCCACTCTGAGGCTGTTGCTACAAGTAGAGCTAATTTTGCTTAATTCATCAGCTAGCTAGCTTAATATTTGTTTGCTAGCCATGTTACTTACCAAAATTAAACCATTGAGAAACACTGCTAGCAAGCTGTGCTAATGCTCGCCTTCTGATTGTTTTCTTTCTTTCTCCCTTTAAACTTTTGTTAGCCTTATTTACTTTATTAAATAACATAATTCTTTCAAAGCTCACCTGAAATCCTCAGCTGACATTAGCAATTTCGCTGAGGGACGTTTAATGACGGACTATTGATGTACAGGGTGGACTAAACCATGTGCACATTATGGGGGGGGGGGGCTCTTATACTCTAATACTGTTTTATAAACTTGAAATATTCTGACAAACTATTTAGTCAGCCAACAGTAGATAGATAGTTTATATTGTTAATCATGTAAAATTTCAAAATGGCAGGCATTTTGAGGGCCCTACCCAAGGTAGTTGCCTTTGGCCGTTCCACCGTCTCCCTCACTAGGTTGAAGACTTCTGAGTGCTGTATTGTAGGGAACTGGACCTGTTTCAGTTTCCTTGAAGGCGTTTCACCTCTCACCTCTCATCTGTCTGGGGACAGCTTAACAACCATTCACACCTGGGGTCACCTAGCCCTAGCAATCCACATGAAGGCCGGTTAAGTCAACGACCAACACATGGCCCTAAGGACTCTGAAACTCAGAGCTCACACTGTCCTTAACGACTCTTTAAGGACACTCCCACACAGAGTTTAAAAGCCTGCAACTCCCCACTAGTTAGTTAGAACTGAAGAAGCCTCTTGGATGGGAGGCTAAACGTCTTCAAGGAAGTGAAACGAGTCCAGTTGCCTACAACGCAACACTTAGAATTACCATGACCTGGATGACTGAGAACCTTCATCAACATGTAGTTTGAAGAAATAGAAAGAAGCGAGTTTTGGAGCAAAGTTCAGGTTGTGAGAGCAGCCAATGGGAAACACTATGCATTAGTAATAAAGAGAATGGAAAGTGGAGTGTGGGTGGTTGGATTAAGAGGGCATCTGGTATCAGAGCGGGAGGTAAATAACCCTGGCTCGGTCCTGTCTGAGAGCAGACCTGTCTGTGCTGTGGCGCGCTCCAGTTTGTTGGGGGGGGGGGGACATGCACACTGCACGCTATGTGGGGAGAATGTGAAAACGCTTGCTGCCATGGCAACAAGGCAGCTCCACAGTCTCCAGTCCCCATTAAGAAAGATGGGTGGCAACGTGGCTGTAGCTCAATGGTGGTGTAGCATGACACGCTGAAAGAGCCTATTGAAAGCCAGTGAATTCAGCAGTTAATGAAAAGAGCAAAGGGACAGCAAATCCACCAGGCAGGTGATACTGACCCTACCTCTCTATTTGGGTGCATGCAGTCGTGAAAAGGTGTGTGAATATTACATCTACTCAGTTTCACTATTTTGATCAGCATGTATACTACACCATGGGCTTAAAATCTGTGAGAGACTTTTATTTGAATTCCAGCTTTAATTACAATAGAGCTGTTGTTGAGTGCTGGCCAGAGTTGAAAGTGACCTTGAACTGAGTCCTTGGATAAAATGTCTGAAGATGAAATGAATGATACAAAACCAACAAATCTTTTCCTGGCACTTTTAGAAATGAGCTTAGGAGGACAGTTTTTTATTCATTTTAAGGTTATTATAAGGGCAATGTCCTTCGTTCCAAGGGTCCAGAAAAATGGGCTGTGATGTAACCTGTTTCTTTCAACTATTTGACTGTGTGTCTGTCATTTGATATCAGAAAGACCAAGTTTGGAAATGTTTTGTTTATTCGGGGTTGGATTTTTTTTTTCCTGTACAAAACAAATGCAGTGTGATTCATAGATGAGGCAGAGGCTGCACGATGTGAGGGAGTGCATTGAACCCTAATCAACCTGTTACATCAAAAAATGATCACTATTACCACTGTTTATGGATATTTTACAAACAAATGTGCTCTATTATCCAAAAAAAACCCAGCATATTTTCTGTCCTCAGAGGGCTTTCTCTTAAATTTGTTACTGAGGATAATATTCTTCTCACATGACCGCAAACGGATCATTCAAACTTCACTCTTCTGAGTCAAATGGTCGTGGTTTTACTGCAGGACATCATTAAACTGCAGTCCTGTGCTCTGTTACATGTAGATACTGTGCATGCGGTGTAAGCCAAATTCAGCAGAACAAAACAGATTTCATCCTGAGTCCAAGTGCCAAGACTCTTTTCATTCAGCTGAAAATAGCAAGCCACTGCTTACGCACATCTCCAGAACATAGTTTAGGCAACTAAAGGCTTGGGTGGGGGTGATTTGTGGAGGAGGAGTACAGCCACTGAAGGAAGTCAGCAGAGTTTGTTCAAACACATGAACCGGATGAATCTGAAAGACACCAAATAATGTATACATAATTGAGCGCAATGTATAGTCATAAAGAAGAGTTACTGTTTTTTTATCTTATTTTCTAGAAATGTCTGCTGGAGACTTTTTGGGCATTTCAACAGGCTAAACAATTAAGCCAAGAAAACTCCCTTATTAATATCTGTCACATTTAATAACATACTGTATGTCATTATAGAGTTCAAGTTACAAGCGATCAACATGGATCCCTACTGTTCCCTTTCTAAGTGCCTGATTTGATTATTCAAGCGAGGAACCTGACCATCATTGAAATAACCTCAGTGACCTCAGTGAAAGCCTTCCCACTCCTCCCACTGTGCAGTAGGTGCAATACCACATTCACACAACAGAGGGCACTATACAGACTTCTCTGATGCTGTACATTGATCCTTACTGTGCTTATCTCAACATCATGTTAATTATGAAAGGAAATTAATACTTGCTGATGAGAACAAATTAGTATTTTATATTTCTTTTTCTCTTTTTTTTTTCTTTTTTACATTTCATGCTTTATTTCCAACCCAATCTTCCAAATCATCTTCATGCTGTAAGATATCATAACATAATGACATACAGAGATAAAAAGAGACATAACAAATGAGGTCATCAATATTGTCCAGCTAGGATTCTGCGTCATATTACAATAATCAAACAAACATCTCATCTTCATATGCTGCACCACGCCTTATCCCTTCCAACCAGTCCCAACCTGAGTAAATGTAAAATATTAAAAGAAATTCAGACAAACATAGGCAATATAATACTAGATGTGACGTTGAAAGCAGTTTGGAAATTAAGTATTTTGTTGCTGCAATACAGTAATTCATTTATACAGTATTATAGTAAAAACTAGGCTCTTAGACTTACAGACAACCAAAGAGTCAAAACACTGTGCCTGCCAACACTGCCTTAGAGAGAGGCAGACAGCAGTGAGAAACTGTGAAGCTGAAGTAGTGTGGAGTTTGAATGCTCTTAGCCAACTGTATAACAAATATGTAAGTTATAAAATCTGTATTCAATGACACTTTAAAGTGTAACGCCACCAATTTTACACGATAAAGTGTGTTTACAGGTTTTGGGAGTACTAGTCTTTTGAAGAGTTGGGAAACAGTAGTATAAACCCTCCAGAGGAACCTGCAAGTAATCTGATGAATTCCCTCCAGTGATGTCACTCAGTACCTAAGATGTATTGTGGGTAATGTAGGCACCAGGTTTTGAAAAGGAAAAAGAATGCCTGGAATAAAAAGGTGATATCTCTGTTTTGTTGTTTTTAAAAATTTCCATATTGAGTTCAACAGGGTTAAAGGTGCAATGTTACAATGGGCTGCTTTTCAAAACCGGGTGCCTACATTACCCACAATGCAACGTAGCCACTGAGTGACATCATTGGAGGCAATTTATCAGATTGCATGCAGCTTCCTCTGGAACCACAAAAGGCTTCATACTACTGTTCTCACATATACAGTAGTACTCCCCAAAACCTATAAACACACTTTAATGTGTAAAATTGGTGGCGCAACCCTTTAAATGTTAATATTTTCTGCTTTCCAGACAAAACGAGAAATTTGAGGAAGTCATCTTGGGCTTTGGGAAACACTAATAGACATTTTTGACAATTTATTTACTGACATTTTATAGGCCAAACAACTCATCGATTAATCTGGTAAACTCAATTACCTAAATGTTATAGCATCACAATAGATTTAAATAACAGAAAATAGTTTGCAGTAAAATTTATTTTATTTGCCATAGTATTTTTCATATAGTATACCAAACATTAACATATAACAACAGTAAACTTTTTGGTTTTAACGCTAATTTGACCAAATATTTAGCCCTGCTGTGTTTTGACTTTGTGGGGCAGTAGCCTGCAGTCTGAGTGTGAGTGATCAAGACATCTTTTTTACATCATTATATCAGGCAGTGCTGAGACAAATATCTCTTTCATTCCTTTGCTGTCTCTTTGCCTGTTTCTCTGGCTTCTGCAAAGGTAGGCTACTGAGTGAGTTGTGTGGATTATTTTGTAAATAATGCAGCTGTTGCCAGGCAAATGTGTTCAGCACCTCCTTAGTCGGAATCAGTGGTGAAGTGGAAACACGACATACTCTCTCATGACAGAGAGACTGCAGGGGCTAAGTTGAAAGTGGACAAGTTGCTTTTGAGATGATACCGGGAGGCAGAAACATTTCAAGCTAATTTCTACCATTTGGTTTCTCTTTAAACATATATGTGCAGCAAATGTACATCAGACATCGTGTTGCCCTGAAGCAACATTTTCTAAGAAAGATGGAAAAAGCTGAATTTCTCCGCAGTAGCCAATGCAGCCTCCATGGTTGTCTTGACAACAGTATTCGAAAAACACAAACATGCAGAAACCTAATGTTATGTCATAGAAACTGGTATGAATGCTGTGCTGCTCCCCCTCAACACACATACACACTCACTGTCTCTCTTTATGATTCCACATCACTCATCCTGAGTTTGTACTCGCCTCTTATTCACGTCTATTTTTATAGCAGGAAAATGAACTCCAGCACAGGCAGCGTACTATTCTGGAAAATGAGTTTATTCATATCATACTCACTCTTGCTTTTTCTCTTTCCAATAAATGAGATCATTCATAATTTATTGGCTTTGTAAATGGCAGAACCCCCAAATGATGCACTGTCGATATGATGCCCACATTCAGCTTAAATAAGCTTAGGGACTGTGTGAAAATCAAAAAATTAAAATGGATCCTCCCCTTGATATAGATCAAAGCTACAACATCCTACTCAATAATATCTCAATGTAATAATAATTTCAAGAATCATTTTCACAACATCCACCTGATTGTTCATTAGAAATGATGGCAAATATATAATAGTGTATCATTTCATCTATCCTGAGACAAAAAAAAAAGCAGTAACAAATGGAGAAATGCTGCAAGTAGCACAGACGATAATGGAAGCTGTTTCCAGGGGACAATATATAGTGATGCACACGGCTGGGACGCTTGTTGCCACACACAAAAAAACTTTAGCTAATTTTCCAACAACACTTCCACATAGCTGACTTCAATAACTTCATGAGTCACAGACCATGGCAACAACAAGCATGTCTAGCCTGTGTGCATCACTTTTTAGTGTTCCCTGGAAACTATTTCTCTTGTCATCAGTGCTATTTGCAGAGTTTTTATACTTGCTTGTTTTATGTGTAACTGCATGTTTGCAGAGTTGCAGAGTGTTTCTGTATTTGGTTGTGTTGCCACCCTTAACAGCATTTTTCTAAATGTTCTCTCAGGTTACTTATGTTTTGTCCATTTTCATGCTTTCTTAAAGGATAATTTCACCCAAAAAGGTACATTCAGTCTCTGTCTGCTCATCCCCACAGGGATGGAAAGTTGGGCGAGGTTTCGTAGTCCACAAATAATTTCTGGAGTTTCAAAGCTAAACAGCATTGCAGCATTCTCCTAAACAACTGAAGTAGCTTGGGGACTTCTTTTGAAACATAAAAAATAAAAAAACAGCAAATCCAAACTGATTTCAAAAGACATTTATTTACATCCTTGATGCACTGTTTAGCTTGAGCACCCACTTCAGACGTGGTGTGTGCTAACGCTTTTAGCTTAGCAACTTAACACAAACAAAAATTGTGTAAATAATATCTGCAGTACGTTGAGCTTTCAGGGCCACCATTCTGGACAGTTACTACTGCTGTCTGAAGTGGCTAAATGAGCCGGGTACAGCTGGCAAATATGTACAGCTCAGGTAAGGGTATAAATATAAATCTCCGGTGAGCAAAAAGGTTAAAAGACCTTCCCCTGCTCTTGCAAATATTTCAGACTATGCTCCTTTCATCAAAAAGAAAAAAATACACAACCCTCCCTTCCTTTTTTATCCCATTATCCCTAATAATAATTTTCATACAGTCCCTTATACATAAAAATGTACCCCACATGATTCAGTATTCAACATGGGTCTAACATCTATATATGTAAAAAAGAATCCCAAAAATTGTATGCATTTATATGTGAGCCTGTGTTACCTTCATCCCCCATGACATCTCTCGTGTTAGAGCAGGCGTTTGTATCCCTCCCCAGTCAACAGGTCTCTTCCTCATCAACAGCCCTCTCCACTCTGGCAGAACCCAGCCAGCCTGTAATTACTGACTCCACTTGAGAGGAATACCAACAGGCACAGACACACAACAACAACACTTAGCAGCATTTCAGTTCACGGCACCTTTTCACGACTTCCAAACACCTGGAGCCTGCTGCTGTGTGTGTGTGTGTGTGTGTGTGTGTGTGTGTGTGTGTGTGTGTGTGTGTGTGTGTGTGTGTGTGTGTGCCAGCTGCCATTTTGGAACTAATTGTCCATTTCTAGAACTAATGCAGAAATAAAGACTTTAAGGACATGAAGTGTGTCATTCACGGAGAGTATTTTTAATCCAGTTGAGCCCAGACTGTTTACCTCATCTCTCTGGCCTGTACATGGCTCTGTCCACACACGGACACATGGCTGTCAGAGAAAGCTGCGAGCCCTCCATGCTGCCTGTAGATGACTCCCTGTTAAAAGAGCCAGAAAGGGTGGCAGGAACTCAGACTGGACACCTCACCAACTCGACACCGTATGGCGTGCCATGTGGCCGAAAGGAACTAGATTTGTCAAGCATGGCATCAAACAACAGGAGTAGAAAACAGGGAAAGATGATGCAGTTTCAGTTCACTCCTTCTCACTCCTTTACATCTGAGTTCCCCTCTTACTCTAAGGTAATATATAATTTAATAAAGTAAGCATTTGATGTTTAGCTCATAGAAAAAAATGTGCCTTTATTTTGCAGTCAGTGGCAATAGAGGGAATAAATTCTACTGCTGCCACCATGAGCACCACATTCCTATTTATAGACACAAGGATGATCATTACTGTCATTTACATAAATTATTTGTGTTTTTATAATAACTGATTGCCATTTTACTGCAAACGCTGTGAGGTTTTCTGCAACATGCAGTGGCTTCACACAATCGTCTCTCATAAATTATAGTAATAAGTGTTCCCTTGAGCTCTCCTAAAATCTTCCTCCTGCACGTTCTCTGTGGATACGAGCCAGAGCCTGTCGATACAAAAATAGATTACAAACATGCCTCTACTCCAAATACAGCTACACTCACTCATCAGTATATGGGGCAGTAATGGTGGTGGGTTGTGTCTGCCCACACTTTTCTGGTCCTCATACAACCCTTCACGACTAAGAGTTATATTATTCCAATGCCTACAGTAATGGCATGGTGCATGGCAGCAGCATGTAGGGGGGGCGGGGTGGAGGGGTTGCTCTGTAATCTGGGAGTACCATCTGTGGCTGTCAGCTGAAGATGCCACTTAGTGGGCCTAACACAATCACCACGTCAACACTTGCCAACAATTGGGGCTTCAACAGCGACCTCAAAGTACATGTGACATGCCTGGAAACCTTAAAGAATGGAAGAAATGTTGTGAAGTTGATTCAAGACGTCCCCCTCGGTTTAGTACAGAATGTTTCAATTTCTGGGCAGACGTTATCTTTCTGTGATGATAAACGAGGATCACACACAGACAGATTTTTTGTTCAAAAAAGGTTGTATGCGGGCAACAGTGCTGTGGGTTTATTCTCCATGATGCATCAGCTCAGGCAATGTGATGTCTGACCAACAAGCACACACTAGATGGAGCCAAACTCCTGTAACTAAGAATGTGATCACTGTGTGGTTAGTAATCTGTCGTATGCAGGGTTCCCACACCTTCTTCTTCATCAAATTCAAGGACTTTTCAAGGACTTTCCTGGCAGGATTCCCTCAAATTCAAGGACGAGCCACAGTTTGAGACATAGATCCCAGTTAATTAGTGTTATAACAATAAAAAATTTTAGAATGAGCAGTGGCATGCTTTAGAGAAGCTTACAAACGACAAGTAAAAAGAGAGAGAGGCTTGAATGTGTGGGAGACACATGCAGACAGCAGAGTTCAGCCTATTTAGTAACCTTAAGTAAAAAAATAAATAGATCAACAGAACTTCAATTTCTATTGTTCCACAAAATATATTAATTCAATCAATTCAAACTTAATCACCAATCTCTAGTTGTCAGTTTTCACTTTTATGACTTTTTTCCTTAAATCTTTCACACTTTAAAGGATTTCAAGGACATGAGAACAGAGAGAATATTATGTATTAAAAAAATACTGAATTTACAGACTGCAATGATAATATTATAGGGTCAATTGATTATATTAAGAATATTATTATACTGTATTTATCTGGGGAAAAAACCCATCAATAAAGAAATCAGAGTAGAATATATTCACAAGTCTTGACTGTGGAAGTTGAGGACATTACCCAGTGGGAATTACTAATTATTCTATTGTCGCAATCACATCTATGATCTCTCATACTTATAGTGGTTAAAGTTTGAGATGTCAATTCAATGAATAGTGCATAATAAATATAACCAATTAGGAGAGCAATTTGGCCAAAATCTTTAACTTACTGTCTCACAATGTAGTCACTGAGTGCTGGAAATTTTGGACGTAGTACAAGGAAAACATACAAATGGGCGATAACATGGAAAAACCATCATAGTCTCCACAAGCTTCCAGAGCAGCTTTAATGCACCTTTGTATAAATTCTACATGATCTATTATATTTTGCTTCAGTAACAATAATACTCAAAATAACAATAAAAACTTTATTAGATAGCACTTCTTAAAAACAGGTTACAAAGTGCTTAACAAAGACATTAAAATAAGAAAATTAACAGATGGTGATAAGTTAAAGTAGAATTGATGGAGTGAAAATGACAAGCCAGGTATGAATTAGCAAATTCAAGAGAACGTAATACTGAAAAAGTGCGTTTTTGATAGATTTAAAAGAAATAACAGAGCTAGCCTTTGGTTGAGAATTAGTGACTGAAGGCAACAGATTATGATTGACATCTTCTTCTTTTTTAAGTCATTAGTGACCCCACGTGCCCACTGTGGAAGCTGCATTTATTCAGGTTTGTCCTTCGTCACCCATCTGTGTCTCTGTCTAGTATACTTTTGCGGTATGTGAATTTTTGTCCTAATTAAGCCGTGATATACAACATAAAATTTACTAGTTAGAACATAAACTGATATATGCACCCATTACATGAGGTAAATATAATGGAACATGAATTAGTTAATGCTGGAGTTCACAGTTAGTATCAAACTGCTGTGGAAATGATCAAACAGCAGACAAACTGCTAAAAGACAGACATCTCAAACATGCAGGGGAATTAGTGGTTTCATTTAATCTCCTTCAATGCAAAAAACAGTTAATCACATAAAAGGTGTCATACATTAACTTCTCCATCACACACATGCTGAGTTCAGAGTAAAGGTAGAGCAATTGTGGTCAGGTTTACATTTCCCTTCAATACATTAAAATGTGCCTTAAAACCAAAGTACTTCAGCAGCTTAGAGGGCTGAGCGTGGTGCATCACTGCTGCAGAGATTTAGGTCAACAACCCCAAAATGAAAAGTCTGAGCATACAACTCTTAAGACATGTTTTTAATACAAAGAGATACTAAAGGTATAATCTCATAAATGCATGATTAGCGACTTAAATACTGAGTGATACAAGACATTTGCCCTTGATCTGAGTATTACTGAAAAGGTAGCATGTACCGTCATTTTTCCTGTCTTCAGAAGGAGACATCAATTTGGCACAGGGACAGATTCTGAAAGCAGCATGTAGACATACATGCAGAAATACAGTACGTGTCTGAGACGAACCAAACACAAGTAGTAGGGAACTGAAACAGTTCATACTGATGCGTATCAAACTCTGCAAACATCTAAACGCTCCTGCGTGTTCTGACGATACCTTGAAAGGACCATGTCTGAGTTCTGCAGCCATTTTTTACAAAAAACATCACACGGTGCCTGCTGAGCATTACAGTTAGATTCTCTTCTGGGCTCTTCTGCGTCATCTGACTCTGGAGCGCTTGACAACAATTGTACCAGCTACCATGTCATACACAGTCCTGTTGTGCTGGAAGAACAGAAGTGTGATGAAAGCCGGGAAAAAGAAGGCAATGGAAAAGTTCTTGTTCAAGGCTCGTACAGTTGATCTGTAAAGGGGGACAGACAGAGCGATTACAACAGGAATAGCAGAGACAAACTGGGTTGCATTCATTATAAAACTGTTGAGAGATAACCTTTAAATTTAACTACTCACGCAGACAGAGAGACATTAGTTGCTGGCACGACAAGAACCCTGTTAGGCTGAACCAGAACCGATGAGTCACATGTTACAACTCTGAGTCCAATGAGAAACTTCCCTGGAGTGGCTCCTCCTGCTCCCCAAATGCACACAATCTGTAGGGAGAATGGTATAGGAGCTGTAATTTCACTGCATGGATGCGTTTTCAACCTTTACAGAGAACCAGCTGACAGTTAAGGAAGAGACCACTGTTTTGTATCACATTACCTGTATTATAATCTGGATAATGTATGTAGAAAACTCACCTCATAAAAACACACTAATATCCGGTACACAAGTGCAACAAGCATCATTTTCTGTAGCTCCTCCATCGATGTGTCCTCATCTATTTCCTCCACTATGAAATGCATGGCGAACTTGGAAACATCCCTGAAAAGCAAAGGAAATTATTTCTGTGATATTAATCCAAAGTGTGTCTCTGTGTTTCTCAAAAAAGTGTCTCTATGTATCTAAAAAGATGTGCACTTGTTTCTCCAAAGAGTGTCTCCATGTTTCTAAAGAGTGTCTCTTTGTTTTTTTCCAGTGTCTCTATGTTTCTTCAATTAGAGTTTGGTTTTCTTAAGAGATGGCAAAAAAACAGACCTTCACCACTTTCATACAGAAATGAAATATTTCGAAGTGCTATATCGTAGGCAAATGGACTTGTTTCAGTGTCTTGAAGAGAAGAGAGCTCTTGGATGAGAGGTCATGGAATTACCATGACCTGGATGACTGATAAACTTCATCAACAGAAATTAATAAACTCACTTGATTCCACTCAGGTGCATAATACTGATGATTATGGTTGCTTTGATGAAAAACAATATGAAGAAATCCACCATCTCAGCCATGAGTCTTTGGAGAGGTGAAGGAATACTATACTCCCGACCTGGTGAAAAATAGCAAAAAAGCAATAGTAAGTACATTAAATGCCAAACTACCCAACATTATAGCCATGTGTGACTGATGAACATGTTGTTCATAATCGGTTAGAATTTATGCTTCTAGAGAGGCTTAGATACTGGAACCAGGCTGCATATAGTAAGCCATTTTAACATTTAATAGCTAGACTGGATATATATTGCAGATATCCAAAATGGCATTCTTCCTATCAATAACTGTCAGCATGAAATGGACGATATCCATGTCAATTATCTATAACTGAAAAATTACCCTGGGTCTGCTCCTAATGATCCTATCACATATCTGCTGGAAAATTGTGAGACAGCCATGGTTGCCACTAGGGCTGCACAATACAGTGCATTCAGAGAGTGTTCAGTACCCTTCACTTTTTGTCACATTTTGTTATGTTGTAGCTGTATGGTAAAATGGTTTAAATTATTTTTTCCCCTCATCAATCTACACTCAATACACCATAATGACTTTTTTTTGCAAATTTAAAAAAAAAGGAAAAACTGAAATATCACTTTGACATAAGTATTCAGACCCTTTGCTATGACACTTGAAACTTAGCTCAGGTGCCTCCCATTTCTCTTGATCAGACGCAGGAGTGGCTTAGGGACAACTCTGTGAATGTCCTTGAATGACCCAGCCAGAGCCCTGACTTGAACCCAACTGAACATCTCTGGAGAGACCTGAAAATGGCTGTCTACCAACAGTCCCCATCCAACCTGACAGAGCTTGAGAGGATCTGCAGAGAAGAATGGCAGAATATCCCCTAATCCAGGTTGCAAAGCTTGTCGCATAATACCCAAGAAGACATGATGCTGTAATCGCTGCCAAAGGTGCTTGAACTAAGTAAAGGGACTGAATACTTCTGTCAATGTGATATTTTCAGTTTTTCCTTTTTAATACATTTTGCAAAAATGTCTAAAATTCCATTTCCACTTTCCACGTTCAGTCAGTAGCCTTTCTGCCACTCAGTGGTTATAACCATAGTGACTTCAACCTACTGTGACATAACGTACATTGCCTCTATTGAGCTATTTAATTTGTCTGGTAAAATCCTGTATTTTTTTTCATATCATGATATATACTGCAGAAAACCAAAATATCACAATGTTGGTTTTCTCCAATGTCGTGCAGCACTAGTTGCCACTCGGTACTTCTTATAAAGTCTATTACTGTTCTCCCTTAGTTTGAGGTGAAATCATCAACTTGTATCTTACATTTTGTTTGGTATAGTTTATACTACAAAAATATTTACCTGTAACCTATTTGCTGACACAGGACAGTGAATATTGTGTCCTGTAGCCTACATAAAGAAATTGGAGCTCATTGCAGTCAACTTGTTAAGATATGGAATAAGGGGTGGGCGATACTGAATTAAATCAATATTGGAATATTTTTAGGATGTGTCGTGATGAACTATATCTCGATATTTTCAAACCTCTTCAAAAATCATAATGAATGCGAGGACAGGGTGACAAAATCAGATATCACAATATTTTTGACAACATACCTCAGTGTCGATATTATCTGTAGTTCGACAAAATATCAACACAAGGAATTGTTTTGATATATAATGATCAGTAATGTGGCTATAAGGACTAAGTGGGTCACTTTACTGAAATTGAAGCCTTTAAAACCAGGAAAAGACAACAATTGCACCATATCACGATACAGTCTCTTACAACGATAACCTTATCAATTATATATTAAGGTTATAATATGTCGATATGTGGCCCAGCCCTATTAGGAATTACTGTCAGACCTTCAGGCACCCCTCCCTGCGATTCATACACGTTAAAAAATCTATTGATTGTCCACAACATGACATTTGAACAACCTGGAGAATAAAAGTAAATCCAGCAGCCTTCACCTGGTCTCTGTGCGTTCCCATTCTCCTGCGGCAGCTGCTGCGGCTGAGCGGTCACTGCAGCCCCGCCAGCCGCTTCACCTGCACGGCTGCTTGTGGAGGTGACGGCAGGTAGATACGACGACAACGGAGGACCAAACGGGCCGTTATACCAGTTGTGGGAGTTAATATCAAGAGGAACAGTCGACGTGCTCCCCGCTGGGTGTAAGTAATAAGGGCAGGGCATGGCTGACGCTGCCATCCAGCTCTGCCAGTTCACATATCCAGTGTAGTACTGCCACATCCACGCCTGCAGCTGCTCGCAGTACTCCGTTGTGGCGCGGCGTTCACCGGCGCTCTTCTTGCCTTCGACATCGTTTTGGTTGCCTATTCTTTGGGTCACCTCGTCAACGAGTGACTCAACTTTGTTAGCAAAGGGTTTATTCTTTTCCTGATCGACTTCCATGTTTGTGTTTTCTTTGTCAGCCATGTTTGATGATGGCGTCGCGTCACGTACGACGTCGTTCCGGATGATTTCATCTGGTAATCGTAGACGAGATACATGTAGGGCGAACATTTTGATCCAGAAATAGTGTTGGGAAGTATTTCTAGTTTAAGATAAGTAAAAAACTTGTTTTCAAAAGACAGACAAATTCTCACCAAACCGCTGTCCACGACAAAATATGACTGCAGCACCCCTATTTTAGGATACAGTGGTACTGTCCAAGCAGTGCCTGTTGTTACAAGATTCAGCCGCGAGGGGGTAGTGTTTCTGCGAGATAGAAGCTGCAGTGAGATGTACATTAGGGGTCTTCAAGTTCACATTATGTAATAATTCACACTGCAAAAGGCTCCAGAATGGACTTGTTTGGATGAAGCCAGCTCCAACTATGATTACAAAAATATTAGCCAATGATTTGAAAATTATTGTAGCCTAGTTTTTGAAAGAAAAAAAAAAGAAGAAGAATTGATTGCAGCTTCACGTTGTTGGCTACCAGTCAGACCCAACCAGTTTGTGACGTCACTTTAGGTCCTTGTAACTTTTGATGCAGTTTTTTTAATTGTTATAGGTGATTATTAATTAGAACCAATAGATACATGTTTGGTTTTCTTTTCAATCACAACAAAACTGAAATAAATCTTCTTTGTTGGGGCCTCTGGGTCCTTCCAACAAAGCAGCTAATACTTACCAGAATGATTTCTCAGAACTCACAAGCTCATGGTGTGCTTGTGTTGAATGGGGTAAAGCCATTTCAAAGGACGTCTGCTTCTTAAAGCCTGCACTCACACCACCCCAAGTAAGCTTAATCCTTAACAATAGGTTATTCAGTAACCTAAAATCAGTTTGGTGGAGCTGAAGGTCCTCCAAGGTCCTTTCTGGAGACTTACTTTTCATGAACAAAAATAATATGTTCTCATGACATATGTATAATGTCTAAAACAATGTTTGTGTGTTCACGTGGCATGGCCTTATACAAAGCGGCACTCAAGACAACGAATCAGCTTTTCATTAGTCAGCACTCATTGTTGCCTGAGCACCACCCGGGGTCACAATCACTCAATAAAGCCAGGAAATCTTTCAGAGAATTTGGGCCTCAACCTACTGCCCCAAAGAACCCTGATTAAAACAAATTATGTGCACTTGCTTGATCTCCACGTCCGTGCATCCAAGACAAGAGGCCTGGCACAAATGAGGGGTCACTGCTCTGACCCCAAGCAGGGATTTGGCCTTTGCACCTCCCATTCAACCACATCCCTGTCACAAGAGCGCTGCTCTGATACCAGGACATGTTGCTTTCTCTTGGAACAAAAGGCTTCTGTAAAGCCACATGTCGAACAGATTAAAGATCAGAAGAATGACTTGCTTAGCTTTGTATACTGGCTTCTTGCCATTGTATTTAAATGTTGCGACCTTAGCATGCATGCTAAGAGGCATTGTGGCAGATTGAGCACAATTATGGCTGAAATAGTCAGCATTTTTATCTGCTGTGACTAAAGTTCTTGTCCATTTCAGGCGATTAGTTTGGCTTTTAAAGTGTTTAGCATTGAATACTCAATTTTTGAATTAAGTTTGTTTTAGCAAAGCTTCCCATCTGCTGCCACATGTGTACAAGCATTTCACAGTCTTTCCCATGAATGAAAAAAAAGGGGTTCATTCAAGAAAGGTTAAATCAGACGACACAATATGCACCTTAAAGTAAACTCATGCAAAGTAACAGTTTAGTATCACAGTTCAAACTTTATTGGCAAGTTTGGCAATAGCTCAGTGCATTTAGTGTGTTAATGAAACAGGAGGTCCACGCTGAACAACTTTTAACAAAAAGGGTATTAAGCTGCCTTCTCATAGGTCCTCACTGCCACAACGTCATCCATGATACATTTCTGTTGAGACAAAGTTCAAATGTTAGAAATCTTCGCTTTTCTTCAATGCAAACATTAAAAAAAAAAAATCATCCAAAAACGACTCAGTTACTCACAGCTGATAGTTTCCCATCCTGGAGCTCTCGCTCTAGTGTTGTCTTCTTTCCATCCCACGTCTGCAGCTGCACGAGTTTGCCATTGTCCAGAGTGATGATGGTCTTAAAAGAAAAAAACACCACATCAGAAGCACTGCAGAAAAACAAGTGTGTTTCTAAAAAGCACGAAGGAAGATGACCCTACCTTGGTTTTTCGGCCATCTGCAGTGGTCTCCTCGAACTCTTCGTTCAGCTTGAACTTGATCTCTGTGGTCTTGAAAGTAGTCTCAGACTTCATGGAGATGAGCCCAGCATCGTCCACGCTGATCACCAGGTTAGGCTTGGCCATGTTGCCCATTTGCCGAGTGGCGAAGCCCACACCTGCAACACAAGGAGGAGATTGAAGTAGGATGGCGTTTCTGCACGTTGCAACTGATCTTATCCTGAAGGTCCGACCTTTAAATCAAACCTGTAGCCTAATAAATAAACATAATCTTACCGATTGCCTTCATGTATTCATCAAAGTTCTCGCTGGAAGTCAGAGTCCAGTTTCCAACAAACTGCTCAGCCATGATGGAGAAGATGAAGCTCGGTCTGCAGCACAAACACAAGATGTCTCAGGGTCTCTTGTCTCGGTGAGTGAAGCGCGGTGGGACCGACGCTCGGACCACACTACATATTTGAAGGCTGCTCAAGACACGTGCTTGATGCGGCGCCGCCAATCAGGAGCCGGTGTTGGCGTTGCCACGGAAACGAGCAGATTAGAGGGGGCGTGTCTTTAAATCAGATTTTTGATTATATGTTTGATAGCTGCAGTCTGCTGACCTCAGCGTTCAGTGTGGAGGAGGAAGGAGCTCTGCAGTCATTTGCTGTGATGGGATTTAGTGTGTGGCTGCATGTCGCTCCTGCAGAGGGAAAGATTCAGTCAGTTTCAGACATATTTCATGTTTTATTCCCTTAATTGTAACATTATCAGACATCTTCAGCAGCCAGATTCATTATGCTTTGTTGTGCAAATCAACATAATGTATGTTTATGTAAGATAACAAACAAATAAACAATAAAAAAATTAGGGTTCTAAATTTCAGTTAAAATCTAGTAAAGAAAACATTTAAATCATTTATACTTTGATCTTTCTACGTGAAATTTACCGTCTAAGTAATATAACGTGTCATACACTGTAAGGTTCAGAAGTACTGTAAAGCTAATTCATGTATTTCGGAAGTTGAATTCAAACCAAATCAGTTTTATTTATATAACCCAAAATCACAAGCACATTGCCTCAGTGGGCTTTACGATCTGTACAGTGAACCACATCCTCTGTCCTTAGACTCTCGATGCAAGTGAGGAAAAACTTGTCATGTTGAGAAAAAAAAACAACTTTTAACAGGGAAAAAAGATGGAAGAAACCTCAGGAAGAGACACAGAGGAGGGATCCCTCTCCCAGGATGATCAGACATGCAATAGATGTTGCAAGTACAGAACAGAACAACAAAAGCTTACAAATTGCATTGACAGAATATCTAATACAAGTAATTATATAATATATGTAAAGTGTGTGGATCCAGAGGGACGACTGAGCAGGCCGAGGCATCGCCAAGTGGTGCCCGAGTCACACGACCTCCACACCGTGGTGACCTGGAAGAGGGCAGGCCACACAGGATAATTAGCAGTAAAAAGAGAAAACATCATGACTAAGAGACATCAAATTTTACAGAAGTATGTGAATTAACCTACATTTATTCATAGGTTTGAGTTAATTGCACTGCTCAAGAAGTTATCCATCTCCATCCTGCTGTCTCTTTCTATAAAGTCACCACCAACGAACCCTCACGTTATGTACAACAAAAGGTGCACACCCTGCACAGGCTTGCAAGACACCACAAACATAACAAAGAGCAATAATGTAATAATATAATGAAGGTTAAAGAACAGATATAGTACACCTCCATACATGTCAAACAATGTCAAACCAAATATGATCATAGTCCGGCTCCTTACATTACAGTTTAGGCACACCTGAAGCACAGACTGTGCCTTCATCCCATCAAACATTAAGCTTCCTTCCTTCCTCTTCCTACGGGGATGGTAAGCATTTAAACTATAAGTTTGTATAAAAATTAAAGTTTAGTCATTATCAACTCAGCGTCACGCCGATGGAAAGTCAAGTGAAATTTCGTAGTCCACAAAACAATTCTGTTTCAATTGTCTCTGGAAGGCCCAAGATCCCAAATTGATTTGAAAAGATATTATTTACATCCTTTTTAAAGCCAAAATTGTCACTGTAGCTGCTTAACCAAAAGCAGTACTGCACACCGAGCTGTATGTATTTTTATGTTTTAAAACAAGTCCCCATCTACTTCAGTTGTTTAGCAGAATGCTGCAACGCTGTGTGCTGTGAAGCTCCAGAAATGTTTTGCGGACTGCAAAACTTCATCTGACTTTCTTTTGGTGTGGCGGTGAGTAGATAATGACTGAATTTTCATTTTAGGGTGAACGTCTCCTTCGCCACAAACTGGGCTAAATGAAACATTTTCTCAGGGACTGAAGTTTACATTCATCCGAAATAGAAAACAAATCAGGACATTCTGCAGACAAGGAAAATGCTTTATCTAGGATGACATAGTGGATAGTAGAACAAAAGACATACAGAGTCATTATTACATTAAAATGTAGCTCTAATGTCTTTCCCAGTTACAACAGAATGCAAACCTTAATTGGAAATGAATTCCTGTGTAGCTATCTGTCTTAAACTTGCTCAAATTTTACATTTCTCTTCATCATGTGCCACCAAACAGCATCCCTCCTCTTCTCAGTGAATGTAATATTGGTTTTGACCAGTAGATGTCGCCTGCGAAGAGCAAATAAAATAGTTCTTAGAGGTTCTGTTGATCACTAGTTCAGTTTTTTCTAAGCACAGTTTGTAAAAAAAAAAGAAAGTGCTGAAGCAAATCTCCAAAGCTAAACATTCATCATTGTATTTATATTTATTCCACATGTATATTTCTCAACTTTCTGAGTGTGTCCTCTGCATTCAGAATTGAATTGCTTGACATTTAATCAGAATTGCAAAAAGTAAAACGTTGAAATATTTTTAGATTTGCAGTATAGACTAAAAAAAACAGTATTATAACACTCAGATATCAGTGGATTTGTGTCCAAATGTCTGTTTTTAACTCCCTTCCAATGGTCTTATTAATACATTATACTAGGCTTATACTTTTGTATAATTAGACAACAAGAGGTCAACAAGTACAGACTCACAGCTTTATAATAAATGAGATTTCATTTATTTCACACACTCTCCAAAACCCAGCGCAGCACAAAATGCAGATAGTGATACTGGTTTGTTCATCAAACTATTAAAAGAAAAAAAAACAGCCATAAATCGTGTGGTTTTTGTCATGTGGCTTGTCTGTTGAGTTGATATAAGAGCTTCCGGATGCTGCCGTTGAATGTCTCAAAGAGATCAAAGTGGAAGAGAATCTTCAGACAGAAATGATTGGAGATGCTCAGAGCAAATCAGATTTAGATCAGTTGAGTGCCCTGTGACATACTGTATCTCCTCAGTGGGTGAAAATGGAGTGAGTTGTTACATCTTCCTCTGATTGCCTCGAACCGCACAATTCTGTCACATCTGAGTCTAGAAAGTCTGTCAGATGGTGTTTGGGATCAAAGTGTTGTTCTATAAAATCACTTGAAAGTGATTTATTACTGCCTGGGAGTTGTGAAATGGTTGGTGAAAGCCTTCAAACAAAAGAAAGTAGTTAGGATTCATGGTGTAACGGTGCAAGACTTTCTTTTCTTAAACTGTATATTCTCTACCTTAATGTAGTCGATAAATGATATGCACAGGACAGGAGCCTCGTGTGGGCATGCAGCTCTGTTCTGAGATGAAACACTGCCATAAAAAAGCATTTGAGTTGTAGATGATGGCGTTTAGCTCCTTGTAAGAACTTATTTATGCCATCATAAGCTGAAAATAGTTCAGACAAAAATAGCAAACCTCTTTCAGTTATATAATAAATTAACAAATAATGGAGCTGCTGACAGTGAATATGGGTGCAGTGAAATGTCCCCTTTTTTAATCCACTCTACAATGCACAAGAAAACATTTTGTTTGGCACCAGGTTCTGCATGCCATCATACATTTAGTCCCAGTGTTTCTAGCTTTTCAAGAGACCTGCGCGTTTTTATAAGAGCGTGGGTATAACTTTAACCCTTTTGAGGTGGATTCACCCTTTTATCAGGGCAGATGTGCACTTGATGTATTATGCAAAATCAGCCGTCAATATGAAACTGGAATCAATGTATGTCATGTAGAAAGGCCTTAATGAGACTGTCACATGGCTGCAATATTTGATTTCATGGTGCAAAACGCATTAATTATTCATTTGCTCCAATGACAGCCGGTAATGATGTGATAGACACAGAAGGAGGGGTGGGCTGTGATATATCATGGAATGTTGTTTACCCATCCAATAAGCCGATTACTTGTTGTTCTGTCACCCGGGGTTGCTCTGCGTACATACAGGTGCCGTCCAGCAGGCGCAGAGCCCATCTAATGAACATGAACTCTCACTGGCAGCCACAGAGAAGTCCTTCCCTCCTGGTTTTCATCAACACTTCAGACCCCATTGATGGGAGAACAGTGGCCATGGACAAAAGCTGTATATACTGTACAAACACAGCTCTGAGCGGCAGCACACTGACTCATTCTTCAGCTTGTGTGAGAACGGAGGGGGACCCCTTTCAGCTCCTTTGTGTTGGTGTCTGTCAACAGTGTAGTTGGAGGCAGAGCCCATTGTGGCGGCCAGTGTTTCGTATTGACACAGGGCCTCGCTCAGCTTGTTCCCAGGGTCCAACCTGAGGACTCATGAATAATGGAGAGAGGATCCTCAGGGCCAAGGGGGAGTTCGCAAGTCTGACTGGGCTCGTTATGAGCCTAAACTACATCTTTATGTGGCGGCAGGTAAAACTGCGGTCAAGTATCCACGGTGGAACTTTGCTGCAACCCTCTGCAGCCGGTGAGAATCTGGCAGATGATTTGGTGCCTAACAATTAACACAAAATAAAAAGGGGACTACACATTTAATCACACCTACTCTCAGGTCTTGTTTGAATATATTTCATTGTATTCCCTTTTTCTAAGCTTAAGATTTCTTTTCTATTCTGTGTAATCCTAACATATCCATTCAGTGGTGCTTTCATGTGCTGTAGCTGAGACATGTCTATAAACTGTTACATTTCTTAACCAAACCCCAGAGATGATTTATTCAATTTCAGGAAACTGCTTGCTGGCTTGTCCAGGAACCCAAAAATGTGTTTACACTGATGCATTTGAGTCATGATTTTTCTTGTGAAACACTCAAGTGTTTTTTTAATGCCATCTCTTGGACTGCATCAGATTTTTACAATAAAAAAGTGCTTTCTGAATACCAATAAAAAGCCATGCAGTCTAAGGTCCAGTGTGTAGGATTTAGTGGCATCTAGTGGTGAGGTTGCTGATTGCAACCAACTGAACACCCCTCGTCTCACCCTCCTGCTAAAAACACAAAAATCCGAAAGGTCCTCATAAGCCTGTGTTTTGTTTGTCCGCTCTGGGCTACTGTAGGAACATGGCAGGGCAAAATGGTGGGCTCTGTAGAAGAGGACTTGCTTTCTCTGTTGATATGAAAGGCTCATTTTAAGGTAACAAAAACAGAAATATTCTTAGTTTCAGGTACTTATACACTAATGAAAGCATAATTATGAACATTTTATTCCATTTCTGCCTCTAAATTCCACACAATGGCCCTATAAAAATCTAACATCCCAAGTAAACACATTAATTTTAAAACCTTAAGAAAAACAAAAAGGTAAAAATGTAAAATAAAAAAGAATGACAGGGAGATATGTTCAAGTTTCTGGTAAGAAAGATCAACTTGAATTGTGTGTGTGCGCCACAGGCGTCACTTCAGGTCTGGTTCCCAGCAGGTCCCAACCATCTGCTGAGAGGCTCACACGACCTGAGCGATGTGCCCTCTCCTCTTTGCCTTTTTGCACGGCTGCTGGATGAGGGGGAACCAGAGGCCAGAGTGGGCGCCAATCGTTCTGCCTAGCCAGGAGGAAGAGTGTGTGTGTGTGTGTGTGTGTGTGTGTGTGTGTGTGTGTGTGTGTGTGTGTGTGTGTGTGTGTGGCGGAGGTCAGAGAGGTGCCTCTTGCTTGTGTGCTTTGAGCTTTTTCATGCTTCCTGCTTTGATCTTCTCTCTCATCCCTTCATCCCACACGCTCCCTGCGCCTCAGGCTTCTGGTTTGCAGCACACCGACGGTGGGGCTGGAGAGGGATGAGAGAGGGTGGGGGGTGACTGCCTCTCACAGAGACACTGCTTGTTCTGTCAATACAGGGAGAGGTGCGGGGAGAGCGGCCCATGGGGGCACAGCCACTGGGCGCAGAGGGCAGTGGGCGGAGGGTTCACCAGGAGCTAAAGCGATGCGTACTGTATGATTCTCCGCTCCTCTTTTATGCTCTCTTAGATCCCCCAACAGTGGGCTGGAATTCTTGTGTGAAAAGCAACTGCCACAGTGCTTAGAGGGTGGCCTCCTAACCCCTTACAACATGGGAAAGTGCATCCCTCAGCTGGTAGTTGTATAAAGCCTGCCAGAGTCACGAGAATCCCTGATAAATCACCCGGCTTGAGGCCTCCCATGTCCCTCTGCATCTCACATGGAACGATTACTTTGTAAGGGTCGACAAAATGTGCTACTTTCTTCAAAAGCTTTTATATTGGCTGTGTTCAAAGTGTTGCCATGTAATCAATGTGACAGGAAGTGATAGTCGCAAGACAGCATGACATTCATCATGTGAATATGTGTCAGAAAGCATCCTGTTATCGCTGGCCTGATAATCCCCATATAACCCTTTACACACACACACAAACACAAACACGCACACAGTCCAGATACAACCCACCTGCTGAGCCGAGACTGCAGGACACAAAAGCAGAGGCACAGAGCAGAACCCCTAATTGAAGATTAATTGGAAGGGGGAGAGCACTTACCTTTATTTAGACATGTGGCAAGTGTTAGGCTGTGACAATTAAGTTGACCGTCTCAGCAGATGACTGCACTTAATATTTCATGACGAACTTTGAGGGAGGGGGTTCAGAGGGGGTTCTGCCGCGCGGCTGTGCAGGCAAATATCCAACACATCCATCCCTTTCAAGACGATGACAGAGATCATCAATATCTGTGACATCTCCCAGGTAAACTGGCAAGTGCTCTCTAACCTTTCCTGTCAGTTCAAATCATCTTTAATTCCCAAGGACATATGACTGACAGATAGTAGCAGATGTAATAAGTGTTTAACTTTTAGACAAAGGCATCTATGACTTGTCAGATTAAAACCCTATAGGTCATATACAAAAATTAACGGTGAACTATTAACAATATATACAAAGCAAACTGTGAAAAGTATTTTAACTTAGTTATGGATGAAAGCCCCAAGGTAACTATAGAAATATACTGTAGATAGACAGATAACTGTTAGCGATGTTAACTAACCACATGCTAACGACGATACGGCTCGTTTTCCCAATCGGTGCTTGGTAGAGCTACCAAAAATGTTAAAAGCGAGCAGTAAAGCTCTGACTTTATTGCTGCATAAGGGATTTAAATCACAGGTCAGAGAGAAGGTGGCTGGTTCCATTATCATGTGTATATGCAGAGCTTTTTAAGAAGCCAGCTAGGCTAACTGACAAGCTAACCTCGCTAGTTAAAAGTGATCAAAGATGCTAGAAAGAATGATGTACAAAAGTGAACGGTAAATATTACAAAATATAAAAAAGCACAGAGATAACTTTAGATGTATATACTGTACTGTACAGTAGTAGTATTCATCGTAAGTGGTGGGGTACACCATCCGCAAGCTGGACTGCATTTTTCATCAGCAGATCATTCTGAAATGCTGCAGATACTATAGTGTGACATATTATATCTATATTTCCTCAAAGATTTAAGTAAAATATTTTTGTTTGTTTAAGGTTTCAGTATTACATGAAATTAGAAATTATAGATATTTTTGCATCATTTGTACAAATGTATCTATCATTCAGCGTTGTTCTTTGGTATCCTTCAGATCTGGACAATAATTCAAAATAAATGTCAGTGAATTTGAGACAAAGAACAACTTTTGTTGTTGTCAGCACAAGATTTTAATGAAATCTATCACCAGGTTGTAATAACTTGATATGGAAAAATGAAAAGTGAAAAAAGGGTTAAAAATTGTACAAGGCATGTGGGTTGTAGAGTAAAAATAATGTATAGAGACAGACAGAAGTAAGGATGGAATTAACAGTAGGACTTGGTGGGATTCTGATGCATGTTTGTGCGGGTGGGAGAGAGAGAGGAAGAAAGAGTAAAGGGGCTGTGCTAACAGGCTTTCTGCAGATCACTGGCAGTTTGACTGCAGTGGAGAGTAATGGGGCTGGCAGGGCGGAATCAATTACTGGCCACAACAGATTTTCCCACAGGTCGGAGCTTGGGAAAGCAGTACTTTACTGCAGCGCAGACAGCTGGCACAGAGCATCCACTGGGAAAGGAGCCGGCTCGCAAAAAAAGAAAAAAAGCAGCATTTCTTTTTGATAAACTTGTGACACACTATAAATTTACTTTTTCTTTTTGTTTCTCTGTTCCGTGTAAAAATATTAGTTGCCATACTCACTGCTAATCAGATTTTATTCCAAATTGAATCAAGCAAATGTAAAAGTTCACACAAGCTTCACCCCTCAAAAAAAAACAACCTTGGCCTGAGTGTTTGAGGTGACTCACTTATAACATGGTTGACCTCCAGAGACAGACTACTCTAAAACATAGATTTCCCCTGGCTGTGACCAATCATGTGCTTGCACACACACGCACACACACACAGACAGCAGGGAGAATTAATTATAATTTCCTGCAGCTTGACTCGACTAATTATTCATATGGCCAGTGCCTGTGAGGTTCCCTTTGCGTGATGTAAACCAGGAGATACATTTCAATTAGAGCCCCAAACACCTCCCACCTTACCTCACACACACACACACACACACACACACACACACACACACACACCATTGATATGCAAACAATGTTTTTCCTGTGGCAACACAATGTGTGGCCTTAAAAGTGGCTCGCTGCGTGGTCCTCCTTTCTCTGTGTGGACATCACGTGCCGTCCCCTGTTGCGCTTATTTGGAAACCAGTCTTGTGATCTGCCTTCCCTCTATTGTGGACTCACACAAGTTAACTGGTAATGGGCAGCACACTGGTAAACTATATGAACAATGTTATCGTCAGGGGCCATTGTGAAGGAGTGTGCCAATGAAAAGCTAATGAAATAGATCTTTATGACTCATCCATATTTTTCTCAAGGTAGTCCACATCAAGAGTTCAAAGTATCTCTCGAATCGTTCCGTTCATGGCCTGTAATTGACTCTAAGCCCTGTAATTGGCAGCCGGTGCAGAGATCCTGGTGTCAGTTATAACCTGAGGAGCCGTCTTCAGAAAAAAAAAAAAGCTCCCGCTAAACAAAGAAACAAGGAAGTCAACATATCCTACCTATCCAAAAAGCACAAGGAGAATGGATGCCAACAAAGGCAGGAAAGTAAAGAATGAGAAGGCGGGTGGACTACGGTCAAACAGTGGGAATGAGTCTCAGGCTTGGTCTGGTCCCTGCCCAATATAGCGCCTGGGTGCTGGAACCAGGGGGGACAGGCAGGAAGCTGTGGCCCATAGGATAACATTGTTGTATGGAAGCAGTCTGGGAGACATTTCCCTCAGTCAGACGAGCTATTTAAGGGCAGCATGGGTGGCATTTTCTCTGTCTTACATAATGTGTCATAGCTCATGCATAAATGCAGCAAAGTTGCCTTTTTACATGCACTTCCACTCTATTTGAATAAACCATGGACAAGGCATGATCTCTCTCTCACACACACACACACATACACAGAAATGCCCCCTCCTACTCTACACACACACATACACACACACAAACCCCACTGTAGCAGTTGTTGAATGACAGGTATAAGATGTCAGGATGGTGTGCACACAGGATGCAGGCACGGCTGCGAACGTCGCTGCTGCCGACAGCCCCAACGGTTGACATAGTAAATCAATCCTGATGGGAGGGTGGGTAGGACGGAGGCTAAGGGGGACGAGGAGGAGGAGGAGGGCAGGGAAGGGGGGGGTCCAATGGGACTGAGCCGGCCTCTGTCAGACACACTCAGCCACTCAGCCAGCCAGAGAGAGACTGTCGACGGGTGGGAGAACACTCGCCGGGAAGCGCTCACACGGAGATTGAGTTACCACGGAATTAGATCAGGGCTGTGGGAAACAGCACCTCCTAAACACACTCGCACACTCTCAGTCACACACACATAAACACATGCAGACACACCGGCACACACTCGGGCCGCACTCTCGCACACAAAGAGTCACCAAGGGAAACCTGAGGGAAGATTGAGGAAGGCAGCTGGGCACACGCCAGTTTCAAACAAATGCTTGCTTATACCTCTTTGCTTCCTGGCACTGGTTTGACAGTAAGTTCCTTCAAATTGGTGCCGAGTTAGGCCCACGGTCGACAGGCAGACTGGCATGCTCTCCGGGTTATTAAATGTAAAGATCATTTAGAGAAACATGGCAATGAGTTCAAACCAAACACACTCAAAATGGATGGGAAACTTCACAGAACTCACATCCAAAACCATTACAAGTGGACTGGAGTGGAGGCTGAGAAATGAAGCCACAGGTGAAAAGTCAAGGAAAAATCATAATTATGTTTAATGGACGACAGGAATGTGAGTGCTAATGTGAAGGACCTTGACAGTCAGGTGTGAGGAGGGTGGTTTGTGTCTGCTTAATGGAGACCACATGAACCCGCCTGTCCTGGAGCTGGTGTCACTGTAGAGCCCGATTACCATAATAGCATCATAAACAATAGTGAAGTGATCCCAAATATACTCAAGCTGCCCATCAGGGGAGAGTCATGGAAAGGCCATGTATGGCTTAGCCTTGTCCTGACCTGGCTGTGGATACAAATCTGTCCCACGACAAGTACTTTCTGCAATGGAGAGCGATTTAGATGCTTACATGAGAAACACTGTCCAGAAAAAGGGAGTATGCAGGCAATGCACATGTTCAGGGCAATAAATCGACCAAACGCAAGTACGGGAGTGTAGAAATGCGTGAAATGGGTGAAAGTACGCATGATTTTTAGTGAAAGTGTGTGCTGACGGCGAGGGGGGCGGAGGTGCGTGTGTGTCAGGGATAGTGTGAGGGCTCATCCACACTCACTGCATCAACAAGAATGACTGAAGCTCGCACATTGTATCTGTCACCACCGAAAACCCCTCTGACATTCTGGGAACAGCGTGTTGGCCCGCAGTTGCTCCCTGGAATCAAGCTCTCATCCGCACTTGTCTAGCTCCCCATGCACTGAGTTAACAACTGACCTGATGGACCAAGCAGAGAAACAGCTGCTGCTCTACAAGGTACTGGAATGGAAGACAGCAGGAGGAGGGGGGGGGCACGCTCCCACTGATGGCCTTCCCAGACACGTCTTGATGCAGGAGTTGTACCAGCCTCGAGTGCTGCCGTTTCCCAGACCTTCAAACCAAAGACTGACATTTGACTGCTGCTTTTATTTTAATAGTGTTGTGTGTTTTATCTCTACTTACATGATTGCTGTGATAATTTACTTAAACGTAGTGCAAGTAGTTTTTAACTGGTCTTAATTTAACTCTATATTTCTATATATCTATTTGAGTTATTCTTAATGCACGTCACTGGGTTGGATTGAGACGTGAAATTAAACATTTTTTATGACTGGGTGCTGAAGATGAATTGAGGAGTCTCCCAGCCTGAGGAAAGAAGCTGCTCTGTAGTCTGGTTGTACAGCACTAAAGCAACGGTGTCTTTGTTTTACCATTGACACATTACAGTTATTAATCTTACACAGCCACAAATAGATACATCACCTCATCGCAGTGGCAGTCTCAGGATGTTTGAGGGGCAGGGGCGAAAAAAATTTAAAAGGGCACCAGCTGCATGCGGTGGGGCACCAGGGCGCAGAAAGGGCACCCTAGAGGGCACTTTATCACATTTTAGTTACCATAGATGTATCCAAGAGGGCACTTTCGCTGCGTTTTTTTCAAAAACAGGGGTACCGTGGGGGCAATCGCCCTGAGTCCACCAGTGTCTAATTGCCAAGCATTCTCTGTTACATAAATGCAGTGGAGTAAAAGGGGGCATAATATGGAAAAACTAAGTTAAACGGGGTCTGTGGAACTTCTGTGTTGTGGTGGAAGCAGGTCGAGCGGAGAGAGAGGAGTCACATCCTGTCGCAGAAACTCCAACCTGAGTCTTTCACAAAGAAATCCACAGTCCAGCAGCAATGAACAACAGACTAGAACCTCTAAATTGTAAGTAAATGTACTAATGTTACTTTCAACCACTGTAGGATGATGGCATTAGTATGCATACAACATAACATGAACATTTACCTTGTATTTATACAAATATATGTAAATGTAGGCAGAAATATTTGGATCTCTTTCTCCTTAAATACTAGAAAAACAGCCAGAGGGGATCTGTTACACAGTGGAACATAAACATGGACAGCTCCTGTGTTTTATATAGTTTGTCCTCTGACCCAAGTGCATTAGTGAGGTCAAAACTTTCACACTTCCAGCAGACCACCCCTGCTCTCCACCCAGAGCGAGGCACGTATGTTGTGCTGCTTATACCGAAGTATGTTTGTATGTTAAACAGTCATTTTTCGTGCATGTAGCTTGAGCTTCTTAACACATTTTTGCTTTTCTGCCTCACTGTTTTCGCCCATGCACAGTGGAGGATTGATTCCCTGGGAAGGTCTCTCTGCGCCAGTCAGTTGACCTGTTTGCAGTGACTGGGGAGGAGGTGGAGGAGGAGGAGGAGGGGGGTGTTTCCTAGGAGAACCTGGCAACGCTGACTGACTAATGTTGGGCCTCCCGGCTGATCAATGTTGTTGTGGAACCACACAGCTGACAGCAGACAATGAACAACACACTCTGCTAATAGGCCGTGTGTCCTCCACAACACCAAAGAAGAAGAGGGCTCCCGCTATAATGGGGCCTGTTGCTCATGAACTGGGGTCTCAGCAGGGTAACAGGGGGAGCTGAGGCCAGGAGTTTAGCGGTCAGCCTGAGCTGTCAAGCACAGGAAAAAGGACTTAATACTCTCTGTGAAACATTTGTTCAGCAACACCGCTTTTCTAGACTTTAAAAATTGGACCAAATAGCTCAAATTCTGATAGTCTTTTACAGTTATAGCTTCTGGAAAAATTAGCTTTGGGCCCCAGTGCATCACGTGATGTTGTAATTACACGGTTTGGCCACTACAAAAGTTGGCTTCAAAGCCTGGAGCTCTTCCTGGGGGCATGGAACCAGGGCGATGCTAACTTCCGGGTTGACATCCCTACACCACTGTCCCATGGTGGTCCACTGGAAGAGTTCAGCTCTCCATAGAGTGCCCAAGTCATGCCAGTTGGTGGACCTCATGGGACCTTATTTCGAAAAAAAACAAACTGTGCAGCAGTCAGTGGGGAGAGACAAATACATTTTTGATCCAGTTTGAGTTGTGCAGTGACTCACACATATGATGTTTGATAAGATAAAAGTCTCGCTTAATATACGTCACCAACATCAACATGGCCACCGCCTTGGCACAGAAACGGTACTAAAAAAAGATGAAAACCACAATAAAAATGGACATATTGACAGCTGCAGGTATTAAAAAAGGGTACTTTGTCACTCCTGCGAGCGAGCTAATATACAGGACCAGCTCTACAATGTTTATATTATGGGTATTGGTGACAGACAGCATATTTTCTAATTACGTATTTTCACGTTACTAACAAACATCAAATGTGTTAATGTCACAATTCAAACAGGATCCAAAAATGATTTGTCTCCACCTTGTATACTTTCCCACCGGAAGGGGCGTGGCTTCAGCTCTCTATTAATATTAAACTTCAATCTTGACTGAAATCATTGCAGAGATGAGTTCAAACACATTCATTAAAGCTTTCCTCAGAGCTTGTTCATTGATGTGTGTTTTTTTTTTAAAGCACATGTCACTCTAATGTCAGCTCGATTTTAACAGGCTCAAGTCTTTTTCAAGCCCCGCCCACATCAGTCCGGGGACCCCGCCCCCCTCTCCGCGGTGTGAAAGTCAGCAGAGCAGAGCAGGTCTGCTGTCAGTGCAGCAGCAGATCCCTCTGTAGTCAGGACGAGACTGTTCATCACTGTGGAGGAAACATGAAGCGAAGCCACAATTACAGCTCATCGGAGAGCGACCTCGATGACAATGTTGAGGTGGAGAAGGATAGTGGAGACGAAAATGGGTAAGTCCGTTTTTTTGTATGATCGTTTTACCACGTTATAGGGCAGAACTGCTTGTTTTAATTCACTGAGTGCTTTATCGTTTTTTTTATTATTATTTGGCTTGCCTTTGCCAATAAACTCAGAACTACATGTTTTAGTTTCATAAAGATTAATTAATTGTTGTTTTACCTTCAGTCAACTTGATTCCCACGGCTCGATGTCACCCTCCACAACCACCCAAGTTCAAGCCAGAAAAAGGCGCAGAGGGGTAAGTGAACTCATTATCTGCGGCGGTTTGACTGATCCAACAGCTTCGTTACCACCTGTGACCTAAATCACTGTTTCTTTTTACCCATTTGCAGATAATTGAGAAACGGAGACGTGACCGAATCAATAATAGTCTGTCAGAGTTGAGAAGATTGGTGCCAAGTGCTTTTGAGAAACAGGTAAGTTGGTCATTCTGCCTTCTCTTCCTTATGGGCAGACACATTTGTCCATACATGCACATATAATAAGGTATCAATATCATGAAAGTGACAGTGTTTTTTTTAAATTATTATTATTTATTTATTTACAGGGATCAGCTAAATTGGAAAAAGCAGAAATTTTGCAAATGACTGTGGACCATTTGAAGATGCTTCATGCCTCTGGTGGCAAAGGTAACAGACCCTTTCTTTGGCTTTGACAGACAGAGAGAAAGAAAGAAAGAAAGTGAAATAATTAAAACATGAATAATTCATGCTGTAATTATTTTATTCTGAATGACAAATCATGGATTTCTGACCTCCTGACTCTGCTCCCTTCCCTGACAGGTTACTTTGAGGCTCATGCTCTTGCTAAGGATTACCGCAGCCTGGGATTCAGAGAGTGCCTGGCAGAGACAGCTCGCTTCCTGAGCATCGTAGAGGGTCGGGAGAGCACAGACCCCCTCCGTATACGTTTGGTGTCCCACCTCAGCAACTACGCCTCCCAGAGGGAGGTGCACACCGGACTGGAACACTTAGCCTGGGGCTCTGCCTACGGGACGGCGCCTGCCCATCTCGCCCACCCCCTCCTCCTGCAGCACCCCCAGGGCAGGACACCTGCATCCAGAAGCAACAGTAGCCCACCCTCCTCCTCCTCTTCTTCCTCCACGTCTTCCTCTTCCTCCACTGAGGCATCTGGGACATCCAGACTCAGTGTCATGCCCCCCACAGAGTCCCTCAGGGTGCCTCCCAACAGCTCGCTGCCCCTCAGTCTGCCTCTGCCAACATCCAAGCTATCGCCACCGCTCCTTTCATCCCTCTCCTCATTGTCGGCCTTCCCCCTCTCCTTCGGTGCCTTCCCTCTGGTGTCCCCGTCGGCCCTCAGCACAGTGAGCCCCTCCTCCACCCTGTCAAAGCCTTACAGGCCTTGGGGCACGGAGATTGGGGCCTTCTGAAGCTAACAACTGGACTGAAGGCAACAGCTGAGCTGTGCCCACCACCACAGACGGGGCAGGATGACCTGCCTCTTCTGTTTTTATAGCAATAAACACAGGGAAACAAAGCAAACTGATGTTATTTTATTAAGTATAAAGAATGAGTGGGAGAGGTTGTTAAAGGGTTTCCACTCAGTATGTCATTACTCTCATAAAGAAAGGAATTCTAAATGACTTTATGTTATCCGTTGAAAATGATGACTAATTTAGTTTACATGCACTGTCTCCAGAATGATATACGGGCCATGAATAGATTTACTGTAAGTGCAAATGTAGAGGTAATATTATGTAGGGCACATAGTGAAACTTCTACATTTGTCCAGCATGGATGTCTGTATTTAACATAATGTAGGGTCACTTAATTTGGTCTGCTTCTTTAGTGGCATCAGAATTTGTGGAAATGCATATTATATGTGCTGTTGTTGGAAAACTAACCACTGGAGAATCAGAAACTTGCATTCTTGTATCTATTTGTAATATTTTTGTACCAATAAATTGAGTTAAAAGTATCAAATTTAAACCAAAGTATTTGTTTCTGTTTCTGTTGCATTTGCTCCTTTGTTTTCATGTAATAGGTACTCCACAATCATGCATCAGAGTCAGATTAACTTCCCTCCAAGTGTGTAAGACCATATCTTCCCAGATGACATATAATATGCAGGTGCATTTTTGTTCCAAGAAGTTAATCATAAGCTAATAAGGTCCCAGTTATTGACTGAAAGGCAATTCCTTCGCTGTGTGCCAGGTAAGTAACTAAATCTGAGCGCATTGTTGCCCTTATGAATACCCAGGAAATCATTAAGAGCCAGAGGAAATCCTTTACAATGTTGCCCTGACCTCACCAGGCTGGGCTGGTCTGAAACGGAGACAATAGTGTGAACAGGATGGGGACATTGGAGGAAAAGCGGTTAAAAAGTTAACAACAACACACAGACAGCTGGAGTAATAAATCACTGTTCTGACTCACAGTGTTGTTTCTGCTTCGATCTGAGTGACACAGTTATTCAGGACTTTACTCAGTTTTATCCTGCTGCCCTGCAGCACCTGAGGCTGCCACGAGGGGCAGTATGTGATTTGTTCCTTGAGGGCTTTAAGCCACATGGTATTAATAATAAATTAGGTGTATTGTCTTCCTTTGAGAAATTAAATCAGTCAATTTAGAGCACAATATACAAAAGTGTCTGCATTTGATGTGCTTGGACGCAAACCTTCAGATGAAGCTGTTATTTAAATTCCAAATCCTTGTGATTCTATAAAAATATTAACCATCAATTATCTAGATTCTATCAGTGTTTTCGTTTTTATATTTCCTCTATATTTGCATTCAGCATATTGTGAACATTTGCCCTACTTTTGGGATCGGTTTGGTCTCCAGCTTGGTTTCTTCAGCATAAAAAAATCTGACACTGCCATCTAGTGGAGGAGCTTTGTCTCATGCCTGCCTGATGGATGATCCTGGATTCATCTTATATGTTTATCATGTGTAAGAAGGTACCCAGAAGTCACACTTTAAAAGCACAGATATTCTGTTACAATATTTCTTTGGTAAAAGTGAAAGTGACACATGAAAATTGTACTAGAGCTAAAGTCTTAAAAGGGCACTATGTAGTTTTGGAGAAGAAATTCAAAATCTGAATTTTAATATTTACAATTTAAATGAGGTAATAATACAAACTCAGAAATAATTATGTTTTCCATAACTGAATAAACAAGCTGTTCTCAGAGGAAAATAAGGTCCCCAGAACACTGTTTGAAGCTAGAAAGGTGGCAGGGTCCGCCAAATTTAGCTGTAGAAGTAAAACAGTATGAAATTGCATTGTCCTCTATGGTCAGTTTGTTTATTTGGTCATGAAAACGGAGAGAGTTTGTTTATTTAGATTGATCATTGAAGATCTTTTTCTTCTGATTAAAATTTCTTCCCCAAAACTACAGAGTGCACCTTTAAAGTATGAGCTATTAAATGTACCTAAGTATCAGAAGTACAAGTAAAAGTAAATTATACATATATTAACATGTTTGTTAATATGTTATGTAATATGTATGTTTGTTACATCCCATCACTAATTATATATTAGTTGGAATTATGTCAAAAACTGGATACAAGAACCCAAATGAATGAACATTAAGACTGAAACATGAATGAAAACTCAACCGGCTGAAGACTGTGATTCTCAGGATGTGTAGATAACTGGTTCTTTTATTTGGCAGTTTACATTTTCCCTCCTCTTTTTAGCACAGAAAAGTATTAGATGGTGCATGCCATGTTCACAGAACCCCAAACCTTTATTCAGCAAAGCTTTCACAGAGAAATATATGAAGGGAGAAACACAAGCAGCAGAGGATGCAGGCAGATATCGGTGGGACTGGATATTAAAAAGAGACTCGTTCGGTTCGGTGTGCTGAACGTAAAGCATCCTGCATCCATTCTCCATCTAGTTCCCTAAAGAGAGCAGAGTCTAGGTGATGCTTTGTGGTAAATTCGCATTCACACACACCCACGCAGACATATGTTATGTTCACCGTCAATATCAAGGTGGGGGGAAAAACAGCACATTCCACTGTCCAAGACAATATGCATGGTACCAGTAAGTTGTCATCACATTCAAGAGATTAATCCCCAAATATTGTTTAGCTATTGATTCGGCCGAAGATGTATTCATTGAGACGTAAAGCTGTCAGGATAAGTGGGAATCTGCAAGTGTAGAAACAGTTGCTCTCATTGGGCAAAGACATTCTCAATAACAATAAAGCACCTATCGAGTTCATTATCAAGCTCATTTCAGAGGAAGTGGACGCTTTTATGGATCTGTGGGTTTTGGCGTATTAAGTTCCAAGCGTGCGCGTTGAGAATGAATAGGTGTGCGTGAGAAAGATACAGATGGGATATCTTGAGGGAGTCTGTAGCCTAGGTACACCAACCGTCATTCTTCACAAAGACACAGAAACATTATCATCATCATCATCATCATTATGACATCATCAGGAAACACCGCAAAGGTCAGTCTACAGCCAAACTCACAACACCGACGGCTTTCACAAGAAAAAATGGTTGCAGAGTCAAGAATTCAAAGAACTGAAACATGAATTAATCACAAACAAAATGTTTGAAATCGTACAGTGAAGCACAGTACAGCAGTTTGTATGTACTTCACCCACCATAGATAGATAGATAGATAGATAGATAGATAGATAGATAGATAGATAGATAGATAGACTTTAAGAAAAAAGTATTTACAAAATAAAAGCCATATTCTCACATTTTCCCTAAAATCAACAAATCCATTCTCAAGATGAGTGTTATTGACTTTTGTATCCACTGATAATACTGATAGTGGTGAGTACTGGTGGTGTGGAGTGGTGTGATGTGGTGGTGAGGTCCTCGAACCTCTCGGCCTCCAGGGTTGGGTGTCCGATCTGAGGAGGGTGAGGGCGGGGTGATGAAGGGGGCGGGACTGGATGGAGGGATGTTGATGGACCATGGAAGTCAGAACTTGGGTGAGGCTCATGCTGTCAGCTCTTCCCTCAGCTCTTTGTTCTTGCGCACCAAAGCTGCATGTTTCTCCTGAAAAGAGAATTAGCAGTCATCAGGATAAGCGTCCAAATTTGGAAAGGTGGACACTATATTGTGCTGTCTTTGCAAAAACCGAGATTTCTGCGTTTCTCACCTTCTCCTGTAGACGCTCAAGCATGGCTGCCAGATGGGCGTCACGATTCTCCTTGATCTGCTCCATCTTCATCTGGAGCTTCTCCTCGGCCATCTTGCTGAAGTTGCTGTTCTCCTCCATGGCCTTTAGCAAAACATCCCTCTCGTGCTCTCGCTTCTCTGCCAAAGCCCTCAGCACCTGGGCTTCCTGATACTAAAAACCAAAAACAATAAACCAACCGATTAATACTGAATGGTTTAAAGTCCAAATTGCGTGTTATTATGTTTTCTTTTCTTTTCATTAAAGGGGCAATATGCAGTTTTGGAGAAGAATTTACAATTTTAATGAGGCAATAATAGAACTCATAAATATTTATTTTTCAAAAATTGAATAAACAAGTTGTTCTCAGAGGAAAATAAGGTCCCCAGAACTGTGTTTGAAGCTAGAAAGGTGGCAGGGTCCACCAAATATAAACAAACAGTAATATAAGGTCGGTTTGTTTATTCAGTTTATTCAGTCATGAAAACAAAGAGTTTGTTTATTTAAGTTGTTTAGGCATAAAAAATCTCTTCTCTTCTGGTTGAAATTTCTTCCAAAAAACTACATAGTGCACCTTTAAAATACTCACCTTCCTTCGATCTTCAGCAGCCTCCAGTTTCTTCTCAATGTCGTCCAAGGAGATGTCCCTCTTAGGAGGTGAGGGGAAGTTGTGGGTTAAGTCTGACACTGGAGACGGAGGCTTGAGAATCACCTCGAATGCCTGGCCTGAGGCCCGCTTGTTTATCGGTTTCACCTGCATGTCTGTAAATCAGACAATTACGATAAGAACACCAGCAAAATCAATGTCCTATAACACAATGTATCAGTCCAATAATAATTACTGATGATTGTATTTACAGGGCAGACAAAACATCCACAGGGTGCAATTGGTATGATCCCAAAAGATAATCAATGTTTGAGCTGATCCGTACCTTCAAACTCTTGCTTGAGCTTGTTGCGTGGCTCAGAGTAGAAGCAGGAGCAGATGAGGGAGAGGACAGACAGCTCCTTCATCTTCTCTTTGTACGCTGTGGGAACACAAACAAAGCGTCCTGATGAGTCTCTCTATGTTATTCATGAAAATATCAAAGCAGGGAAATTAATGCTCAGGTAAGGTTTACTCACGAATAAATAACACTGTACAGTCACAAATTCATTAATTTGTGAGTTAGGACAGGACAAAATGCTCAATAAAACAGCATCAGAGGACGCTAGGGCTGCAACGACTGATTATTTTGTTGTTGATTAATCTGTCGATTATTTTCTTGATTAATCGATCAGTTTTTTGGCCAATAAAATGTCAGAAAGCAGTGAAAAATGTCTATCACTGTTTCCCAAAGCCCAAAATGATGTCCTTGTTTTGTCCACAACCCAAAGATATTCAATTCACAGTCATAGAGGAGTAAGGGAAGCAGAAGATATTAACATTTAAAGGGTTGCTCCACCAATTATACACATTAAAGTGTGTTTACAGGTCTTGGGGAGTTCTACTGTACATGTGAAAAAAGTAGTATAAAGCCTTTTGTGGCTACAGAGACGGCTGTATGTAATCAGCATGTAACTGCCTCCACTGATGTCACTCAGTGGTTGCATTGTGGGTAACGTAGGCATCAAGTTTTGTAAAGGAAAAAAGAATGTGAAATTTAAAAAAAGACGATAAAAAGACTTATCTTTGCTTCTGCTGTATCGATTTTTAGTGCAATAGACCAGTGGACCAGTGACGTCACTGGAGGCAATTCATCAGATTACATGCAGCTTCCTCTGCAGCTACAAACAGCTTTATTCTACTTTTTCAAGACTTGGAAATACACTTTAATGTTTACGATTGGTGGAGTTAAACTTTAAGAAGTTGGAATAAGAGAATCTTGACTTTCGATGATCAAAATAGTTGGCAATTAATCTAATAGTTTTCAACTAATCAATCCTTTGCAGCTCTAACCGGCTCATTAAAGGTCGACACAAAGTACATAAGTGCCCAGTTGCTTAATAATTCATTGGGTTAATGTATTCTGTAAGGGTGATGAAACTAAGATTCCTCCGTAGGATGTTGTAGAAAGATGTGACTCGTTTCAATCGAGAAATCAGAGTGCCTTCCTCTCTCTGATATCCCTTTGCAATCTGCATGAGATGAGTGATAGAGTAGACAGGCCTGTGTGTCAAGTTTTTTTCAATTTCCTGTTGAACCCTCAACTGTTTGTTCACAATATTAAGATATTGTTGCGACACTCATTGCTGAGTGTCGCTGTCATGGCTGATTAACGATCTTGACTTCTTTACTACATCTGAGGCGTGTTTTTCACAAGCTCCTTGCCGACTATTTTTAATCTCGTCTACAAAATTCTGTCACTTTTTTTCCACTCTCCTCCTGTCTGTGACAAAGTGCCCACCTGGGTGCTCAGAGAGGACTACAGATCGTCGGTGCTGCTGAGCCTTCTGCTGCAAAGGCCAGCGTGTGAAGTGGCCCCTTGCTGCAGGGCTGGCCTGCCTCCCACCCTGCCATGCACCTGTCTCCTCTGCTACACTCTACCATCACAATGAAGCACAGTCACCGATTTCAGAAGGTTTAAATAGGTTGCTTATGTCCAGGCACCATTAATGTCTCACATATGTACAGAGACTAAACAAACCCATGAAAACAAAGATGCCACAACAATAACTGTCCATCAGAGGAGATGACTGATGCAGGCTACAATCAATCTGTTCGGTTAATACAATATTCAGGCAAATGGAGTCTTTTCATTTGATCTGAGGATGTTTTCTTGGAATCAAATGGCAGCACATCTGTCACAGCTGGCGATGCATCCTTGGCGAGGAAGAAATCAGAAAAGCTACAGGCGTGAATAAAAAAGAGCAAACCTGATCAAACTATCACCTTCGTGAGGCGTTTAAGGTACAGAAACAGGTTTTTAAATAACAAGTGACAGCTGGGAAGGTTTAATTATAGCGAAGTGAGGCTGATGAAGCTCTCACTGTCGGCAGCCCAGCATCTTGGGTGGGGTCCGTCTGCATTATGCTGCATGTTGGGGCCGCTGTAGCATGAAGCGCAGGTGCGGCGTTGTAAATAAAGCTGTCCAGGGCCAATCCTCGATGTCTGATTATCAAATGTTACACAGCATCAAATCAAAGCAAATGAGCACTGACAAAATGCACAAATAAAGGAGAAATGAAGGAGACATTTTGAGGGAGGATGCTCGGCTTGTAAGCTCAGATTCCTGCTGTCATTAAAGGCCTCTCAGCTGAGACAAAGGGCCCCCACACTTTAAAGAGAAATATCTCATTTCTCTTGACTTTAATCATTCAAGAGAGAGCATTTCTAAGCGGAGCCATTACAGAAACACGACCACCAGCCGGCAGACAATACCGGGCCGACGTGAGAGGAAAGGATGAATCCATCCACCCATGAATCCACGCATGCACCAGATTTAACACGATCAGTACTTGAACACGCTTACCGGTTGCTGTTTTAGCCATGGCTGATGTATTTCTCCGCAGAGGATGCTGTAGCTCTGTTCAGGTGAACGGTGATGCTGCTTAAGGCACTGAGTCAGCGAATAGACCGGGGTAGGAGCGGATGGCAGACAGGAGGAGGAGGGGGGGGGCACGCATGCACGGGAGCGCGCAGGCGGACCCTCCCCTCTCTCCTCAGACGCGCGGAGCCGCATCCAGCATCCACAGTTTTGACCATAAAGCCTCCTTAAAGCTGAATATTGAAGCACAGGCGCACGAGAAAATTGAGAAATGTGTTCGCCAGACTGAAGGCGGTTTGTGTTTGGATCCAAATTTATATATATTTTAAAAAACATAAATAAAAAATGAAATAAATAAACAGCATTCCAGTCCAATCCAGCAGAGCCAGAGCCAGTGCTGATTTTCCTGAAAATCCTGATCAGACGATGTAGTCGGCTTGCCAGGTACGAATAACCCATTTTAGGTCATTTCAGGATTACAGATTAAACGATGATTTAATTAACACAAATAAATAAATAAATGCTAATAAGAACACAGAGAAGCCAATCTGCTGTGATCTGTGACTATTTTGGCCACTGGTCAAAATAGAAGAAATGACGCCTGCTATTAGTCACACTGTCCAGTTTGATCGCAACATTTGGATGCGTCATCTAACGTCAGTGTGGAGTGCACACAGGCTGTTCAATAAGTCGTTCATCTCAACAGATATTTGTGGGAATTCAAGATGAACTCAGTGACATCGGTCGAAATCCATTAAAGCAACATTATGTAACTTTTCTACCTTACAATAACAGCTTCAAAATCATGCCGATGACACAGTGTCTTGTAATAGGGTGAATGGCGTGTCTGTCTCAGCCACTCCGCCCCCCCATCACTTGTTTCTGCACTATGTGACTTCAGTGAGAGCAGTGGCGGACTCAGGATGTTTGAGGGGCAGGGGCGACAGAAATAAAAAGGGGCCAGCTTGCAGAAAGTCGTGATATATTTATAGTGGAGAGAGGGCTCTTCACCACGTTTTCGCCACTTATCACGTTTTGTCTACCACCGGGGAATCCAAGAGGGTCTTTTCGCTGCATTTTTTTTTCCGAACATGGGGGCACCCCTACATCCCCCCCAGAGTCCGCCACTGAGTAAGAGGGTAGGATCAAAGCTTTGCATTTATGTTAACTTTAAGATACAAGTTTTCAAGACATATTATGGTGATGAAGTAATGGGTTTTTTTGTAGTTAGCAAATACAAATTGTTACAGACCGGGGATTTGTCTTATGACAGTGGTGTTGCGCTGTTGAGCAAACTTTACTCTTATTTTAAATGAGTAGTTAGCAGTGGTCAGGATGTCGGTCTGGGCTCACACTGCCACAATCCTCTTGCTTCACACATATGCCAGATTGTTACTTGCCCTAAAAAAATGGTATGTTGTGAACTTGTGTAACTCTAATGAGTCAGAACACAACGTAAATAAAACAACTTCAGACTGCACGAGGCTTTATTAGTGATATGTCAACCAGTGAGATTTGTGAGTGACATTTGTTGCAGATTTTAGGTTCTTAATGAATCATTTCAGAAGCCAAATCCTAAAAAAGACACAACATACATTCTGAACAAACAAAAAACCCCACCTTAAATAACACATATTTGATGGCAAGAGACTGTTGCATAATGTTTATCACTCAGTTAAACAGTATCGGTAAGATTAAGATCTCTTTTTCAAGAGAGACATGAGAACAAGAAACATTCACAGAAACAACAGAACAAGGAAATAATTAAAAACAATAACAAGAACAAAGAAACATCAGATAATGAGACTCGGAGATCTTTCATGTACACTGACATATTAGCACTGTTTGTAGCGCTTAGCTGCGTCCTGCTCTGGCCCTCAGCTGCTTCTTAATGTAGGAGCCGACCAGTATCTGAGGACGTTGTTGGTAATTTTGAAGGACTTCATGAGAGCTGCTCAGCTGATCCCCCTTCAGCCGATCCAGTAATGTCACACAAACCACGGCCGCTTTACACAACAAAAAATGAATGTTACAATCTCAACATCTGTGTTTTGAGACAGAGAAAAATGTGTCAGCTATGATCAGCATCTTACCTCGCAGACCACTCAGCTTGCACATGGCAGCAAGAACAGCTGACTCCATTTCAATATTGCAGACTCCTGCTTTATTGGCTTTATTGAGGTAGTCCTGTTTATCCTTCTCAGTGTAGGAGCAGAAAGCACCATCCAAACGGGCCTGCCCTGAAGACAGAAAGATGGCAAAAGATGCATATTATAACTGAATGTGCAATATGATTAATGCATCAATCCATTAGAACTCAAACCTTCATAGAAATCCAGTGTGCACATGGTGTTGCCTATCACTGTCTCAAACTGGTTCAGCTCTTTGCTGCACTGCAACAGCTCCTCAGCCAGGCTTTGGTCCAGATCGGTATTATGCACCACCGTCTTCCCCAGGATCACCTGCTCAAACTTGGGCAGGAAGGTGGCATCCACAGACTGCTTGGTGATAACAACGGTGCCAGGCTCAAGCCCTGAAAAACAAAAGTGGCAAATGAGAGAAACAATCATGAGAATATGAACAGAAGTGTCCACAAGCTATAAAAACTTTATTTGATCATGAAGCCAAATTTGCTCTGCAATTCTGTGCAGGAACTATACTGCAGACTGGAGTCTCTGTTGACAGTGACAAACCGGCAGATCTGCGTTATATTCACTCGTCTCCTCTTTGAAATGTCTGTATCCTCATTCTGCTGTATTATTCTAAACTATGAGGCCTTTTATCCCTGGCATAATTCGTATGCGTCTGGTTATTTTGATGAAATAAATACATCACCTGGACAAACAAACACAATATTCTTTTACACAAAGACAGAAATTAGTTGTATAACGTATGCCGAATTTCCAAGAAGGCCCAAATAATTGAGAATTGCCACAGACATCATTTCACAAAGTTAATATAGTTTCTTGCAACTCAACAGCTATCAAAATTGAGCAATTTCATAAAGGAGTTGGAATGAGGGGTTGTATCTTACCTATTCCACCTGATGTCCCAATGCGTATAATTGTTACATCTGTGCACCGTGCATGATGGAGGAGCTTTATCAGCTCATGCAACATTATGGCAATAGATGGGACGCCCATCCCGTGCTGCAAAATAAAGCACAGACTTGTCAAATGCAACCCTAAGGACCCTAAGCACACAGATTATAATGATTAATACTATTTGTTAGTTAGCATTTGTGTACAAATTCAAAAATACTGTGATAGAACTTTGCTCCTACATACACTAACAGAGAGTACAGGGCCAGTTTTGTACATAGCAAAGCGATCCGTTCCAGCACAGATATTTGGGTACTCTGATTTGGGGTCCTCCATATTGAGCTCAGCAGCGATGTACTCGTTGAATGATTTCATTCTCCAGGGACTGCCCCCGACACACACAAACTGGAGGAAAACACACACATATCAACAGAAATAGCTGCTGAATAAAGACGATTATGGAGGTAATTTTTGTACACAAATGATTATCATAAAAGTCGTTACCTTGACATCACCAAACATATTTGGCAGGTCGTGGGTTCTGGTTCCTAAACTGAAGTGGTAGAGGATGTCATCTTTCATCGCATCCAGGTGTGGGTTGTTCACACAAACAGTGCTTGAGGGGAGAGGGAAACAGATTTTCAAGAGTCAGGCGCCCTGATGAAGTTAATGTAGATGTGAGTTTGTTGTTCTGTTCTGTACATGCGACATCTATTGCATGTCTGTTCGTCCTGGGAGAGAGATCCCTCCTCTGTGTCTCTTCCTGAGGTTTCTTCCATCTTTCGTGTTTTACACTTTTCTCCCTGTCTGGCTTCGGCTCTTGTACTATGTCATATGGTCCAATGATCTGATTGGTTGAAGTTAGCCTCGGATAGATGGTAATAGACAGATGGCTCATCCAATCACCTGCTAAGTATTTTTTAAAGTGCCTACCCTTTTCCAAACAGTTTCCAAGGACAACGTCTCAGGTGGTTCTGTGTAAGAGTCGTGTAGCCAGAAATAATAATTTAGGTGGGCTTGAACCAAAGCAAGATCTCATTAAAACATTATTTAGAGTATTTGCCTACTGTGAGTTTTATACATTACATAGATAGCAGGGTGTGTTTGCTGTTGCTTGGCAACTTGTGAAGAAATAAGGAGGCGGAGGTGAGCTGCAATTTTATTTCTTCATTTAATGTTGCAATAACTTGCCTAATAAGATTAGAGCAGAACCGTTGAACAAACCTTGAGGTGCGGCAACTGGTCTGCTCACTTAACATCTGCAGCACTGGACATGCAGCTACATTACATCAGATTTTCTAAGTATTTAGGCTAAGCCCATTAGCCATCTGCAGCATGCCAGCACATGATAAAGACAAACAGACTGACAGTGTGCCACTCCCATTAACCAATCAGTCTTCAAATATCTAGGTGTGAGATTAACACTTGTTCAGTTTGATTTATAAACTATATATCATTCACATTCACAATCACTCAGCCAGGAACACAATAGGACTCACAAGCAGGTCCCATCAAAAAGCACAACTGAAACAAAAAGCCCATTAGTATGACTAACAGCAAACTATAAATGAGTAATGTGAGCTTCATAAGCGATCTACGCTCTTAAGAGAGAGCTTTGTATTTTTTAAATTTTTAATTAAATAACTAGCTTGGCACTCATGGATCTAACAGGGGAAATCTGTCGCTGACCACCAATTAAACTGTGTAAAGGAGGAAGGTGAGCCAAAGCCACCCCGCCCTCATTTCAAGTGATGTGAAATCTTTGTCTTTTTTCCCAATTAACTTCAATGTAAGGAATAATAAGAAATAATATTAAGATCGTTTTTTTTATTTGCAGCTGCAGTAACTCATGTTTCTTGTGAGTATGCTGGGTGTACCAGCTTTACATGAAGACAGGCACAGGCTACACTGAAACATCCAAACAATCTGGCAAGTCAGGTTGAACTGGATAGGGTCTAATAAGTAATTTATTACTCTACTATATTGTAACACAATATATTACCTTAAAATGAAGGTAACTTGCAATATGTAATATATTGCATTTTGAAAGTAACTTTAACTATTCTTTCTTCACATTCTGTTGGTATTTTTGGATCATTTTTGAATGTTTTAAACTAAAACTCTTACATATAGCACCTTTAAAGTCCTCGTCTCCACAACAAAATGTTGACAGAAAATTGTGAGTGAAAACCAGTGACACTGAAAACATTTTTAAAAAGACAAGACGTGAAGAAAAATATCTTGATGGAAAACAATTAGAATGCAAAATGATAATAATAATAACAATAATAATAATAATAATTTCCAAAATATGTAATGTCGGTGTTTTTCAGTGCCAATATAATTGTTTCAATGCTCATGTTTCCTTTTTTAGTTTAGGTTTTATTCTCGATGCCACAGATATGCTGACACACCCTGCTCATTACAACCTCACACTGACAGCACCTACAGTCAACCGCGATGAACGTGACGTGTATGTGTGTAACTAACGGACATTTTTCTACAAAAAGCCTGTTAACAAATACGTCCGGACATTAACTTCTCACCTGCATGATGCGCTTTGCGTGGCGTCCTTTGGATCCATCTTCCTGTTAACAAATGTGTCATGAGTCAGTGTCGGAGGACAAACCGGACCTGTAACAACCCCTTAAGATTATAATTACAAACTTGCTTCACGTTTCTTTGTCTTTGTGTTGAGGAATGAGCCTAGTCCTGTCACAGGCACTCTTTACTGGTGGAAAACAGGTAAATAGCCAACATTCTATGCTAGTGAGTTTAGCTAATTCGTTTTGCAAAGGTTTCCTGCAATAGCCAAACAAAACTACTTTATTCTCTCATATCAATTGCAAGCTTCATTTAATGGATTGCAATTTGATAATACTATCTTATTGAATTATTGTCCATCTTATTATCATTTCCCCCTTATCATCAACATCATCACTGACTACACCAGTGGACGACAGGTCACTGACAGATAGGAGCAGAACTGGTGCACAAAACAGATAGAAAACCCTTTAAATAACAAGAAAACACATTATTTTCCCTTCCTGATTGTCAAAAGCCAACTCACCCAGACTGGAGCAAATACAGTCCAACTTGGTCTGCTCAGGCCAACAATGCAGGGGTCCTCCTGCCTCTTTTTTTTTTAATTTCACTTTTATTTTACCAGGAAGTCCCATTTAGGCCAAGCTCTCCTTTACAAGAGAGGCCTTGCCAAAGTCACAACATAATAAAATGCAACATATAAAACATTATATACCATCATCCTTCATAAAACACCCGCTTATAATTAACACAGCAGCTAAAGGATCTTGTCAGGTAAACATAAATGTAGGTCATCTTTAGCATTTGAACAAAACAAAAAATCAGTCTTTTAACTTGCGTTCATAACTGAAGCCTCTGACAAAACGGTTCACATCCAACATGATGCAGATATACGGTGGCTCGAAACACAACATTTCACAAAACAACTAACCTGACTGATCAACCAGCTTAACGTTAGCTGCTTGATCTAAAGACCAAACACTCTTATTTTTAATGAGCGGTCAGCAGTGGTCAGGATGTCTTGACTCTTCAGAGCTGCAAATAACAATAGCTCACACTGCAACAAACCTTGTGTTGCTTCTTGCACCAAAAAATAACTTGAGCAACTCTGATGAGTCAAAACGTATCATAAAACAAACATCTTCAGACTTCATGAGGCTTTATTAGTGATAGTGATTTTGTTGCAGGTTTTAGGTCCAACATACATTCTGTATAAAAAATACTCCAGGTGATACATATTATAGCTTCTCAACAACTAAGGACACACATTCATCAATAACAGTGTAATTTTTTGGTTTTTGTGAAACAAGGAACATTTCAGTGACAGTTGAGGTGATTTTCTTACAGCACACCTTTGTAAGAAACCAAAAGTCATGAAAAGGTTCAAGTTTTATAGATAAGGAACTTAACATGATGTATACAACAGTGGCAGCCTTAAGTAAGACATATTTGATGGCTGTAGGCTGCTACATAACATATAAGACTCAAGAGGAAGCATAAGAGAAATAGTGCATGCCGGTTTAATGTGACGGTGAAATAAATAGAAGGCAGTGCATGATTTAAAAAAATCAGTGATTATTCTGGACATGTTTAAAATGTATGGCTACTGTAGAGCAAAATGAATGTATACAAAAAAATGTTTAAAGCTGAGTTATTGCATTGCAACACATTTTCATTGTTTTATACGATTCCCAGATTTTCGGCGTAATAACTGCTGCACTTAGCTGCGTCCTGCTCTGGCCCTCAGCTGCTTCTTAATGTAGGAGCCGACCAGTATCTGAGGACGTTGTTGGTAATTTTGAAGGACTTCATGAGAGCTGCTCAGCTGATCCCCCTTCAGCCGATCCAGTAATGTCACACAGACCACGGCCGCTTTACACAACAAGAAATGAATGTTACGATCTCAACAACTGTGTTTTGTGATGTCAAACATTTTGTGAGTATTATTGTATTTTCTTACCTCGCAGACCACTCAGCTTGCACATGGCAGCAAAAACTGATGACTCCATTTCAATATTGCAGACTCCTGCGTCATTGGCTTTATTGAGGTAGTCCTGTTTATCCTTCTCAGTGTAGGAGCAGAAAGCACCATCCAAACGGGCCTGCCCTGAAGACAGAAAGACGGCAAAAGATGCATATTACAACTGAATGTGCAATATGATTAATGCATCAATCCATTAGAACTCAAACCTTCATAGAAATCCAGTGTGCACATGGTGTTGCCTATCACTGTCTCAAACTGGTTCAGCTCTTTGCTGCACTGCAACAGCTCCTCGGCCAGGCTTAGGTCCAGATCGGTATTACGCACCACCGTCTTCCCCAGGATCACCTGCTCAAACTTGGGCAGGAAGGTGGCATCCACAGACTGCTTGGTGATAACAACGGTGCCAGGCTCAAGCCCTGAAAAACAAAAGTGGCAAATGAGAGAAACAATCGTCCGGAAGTGGAGAAAGCTTTGATTTAAAAGGCATTATTTATATGTGAAATGACACAGAAAAAAATAAAAACACCAAAAGAAGTTCTTGAACCTTCTATTTCAAATTATTGCAAGTAACGTATACTTTAAGTTCATTTTGTAATTCAGTGGTTCAACCTACTACAATGTAGTCCTAGTTTTCATATATGTGGACTGTATATTCAAATATGTGCAACAACACCCATTGATTTATGCCACATTTAGAAGAACAAGAGTTGATATATATCAGAAATAATCTCAATAACTCACTTCAACATATTAAAAACTCTTATTTGGAAAACTGGAAAAATCCCATCATTATCGCATAGCTACTATACACTAAAAGCCATATTAAATGACACTGCTAAAAAATCTATGGAGTTTGGGCTCCCTCTTGTGGTGACACTAAGAAAAGGCATCTTTGTGGACACCGAGTACTCACTTAATTTGAACACACAGCAAGTCTAGGTCCAGTCCCATAATTTCCTCTTACATCATCTCACAACAGATGAATAATTACATGTGTTATCAGACAAAATACTAGTCAAATAACTTACCTATTCCACCTGATGTCCCAATGCGTATAATTGTAACATCTGTGCAACGTGCATGATGGAGGAGCTTTATCAGCTCATGCAACATTATGGCAATAGAGGGGATGCCCATCCCATGCTGCAAGATAAAGCACAGACATGTTAAACACAACTTTCACTTCTGTCTGGTTTGGAGGAAGCTAAGCACACAAATGATTAGGTTAGCATTTGTTTACAAAACACAAAAATATTGTGATAGAACTTTGCTCCTACATACACTGACAGAGAGTACAGGGCCAATTTTGTACATAGCATAGCGATCCGTTCCAGCACAGATATTTGGATACTCTGCTTTGGGGTCCTCCATACGGAGCTCAGCAGCAATGTACTCGATGAATGATTTCATTCTCCAGGGACTGCCCCCGACACACACAAACTGGAAGAAAACACACACAGAATTAGAGAAATAACTCCTAAATGAAGATAATTGTGGTGTTGATTTCTTTCCACATGTGAATGTTATAAAAATCTTTACTTTGACATCACCAAACATAGCTGGCAGGTCGTGGGTTCTGGTTCCTAAACTGAAGTGGTAGAGAATGTCATCTTTCATCGCATCCAGGTGTGGGTTGTTCACACAAACAGGGCTTGAGGAGAGAGGGAAACAGATTTTAAGACCAAATGTCCATTTTGTTCCACTCATTAAGTGGAAAACAGATCTGAGAGGTGGGCAGAGATTTGTTGTTTAGCGTACCCGCACTGATATAAATGGAGTGGTCAAACACCTCACTAAAGCAATTTCAACAAAAAATGAACATTATAGCTTTCACAGAGGTAGGATTTATATCAGGAGGGATAATGGATAATGGATAGGGATAATGCACGACAATATGTCCATTATCAAGAATTAATGTACACCATGAAGACCAGGCCACGGTCCATTCCAGCAATTTATATTTTATGCCTTTTACGATCAAAATGCAACATTTTCACGCAATAACTTTAACTGGCAACACCGGCGGGTTTGACTAATAGCTTGAACAATCATTACAATCCTATAAGGTCCTTATGCAATGGAAACACTGTTAACTAGCCCAGTAAATAGGACAAACCTTAAATAGGACTTAGCAACAGGAGATAAACTCATCTGCTAAACTCATAGAGCCCTTTGGCAAGGCACCCTGCAACCATTCAGAATTGTTTTTTCACCCAGACCATGGTAAAACTAGGTGTACCTAATAAGCTGGCACCTGAGTAGAGATGTATTTACTACACATTTATCAGAAAATGAAGATGTATTAAGTCAGATAATGTGGGGTTTCAATGTGTGATTTAGATTAAATGGCCCTTTAAAGAGAGGCAGTATCTGCTTGGATGCTTATTAGTTCAGTTAGTATAGAATAGAAACATTTAAGGCTACATGTACACTAATGGCTCACTAAGTCAATCCATTATACAGAGCCAACATTTTCTGTATGCTTTGTAGCTAACCAGATAGTGTTACTGAAAAGTAAAAGTGAGTTTCCCCACTGAGGGATCAATAAAGTTTTATTTTATCTCATGTAGTATAGTAAGCCTCTCCTCTCCAAGCCACAATAATACAAAATATGCAAAATAAAGTGAAACAAAATGTGTAATCTTTTTCATTTTTTAAGATGAACTTTTTTTTAGTCTGCTTGTTTCAATGCCAATCCAACTTTAACAATACAAGTGCCATGTTTCCTTTTTCCAGTTCAGGTTTGGTTTTATGCCAAGTGTTATTTGCCATATCCTGCCACACCCTTTAGTTTCCTCATTACCAACGTTACAAATGCCTTAAAACACAGCCTGTATCAAGCGTGATACAGGCTGTGTTTGACAAAGACACGCTTTTTTAAAAGAAATAATACAAATACATTAGGTTGGACACTGAACACGAACTTCTCACCTGCTGCATGACGCGGCTCGGTTGTCGTCCTTCGGGTCCATCTTCCTGAAGTCAACCAACCTCAACCAGCACCTGAAGGTTACAATTACACACTGGGCTGTACTCTGAGCCTAACATGTGCTGTGGTCAGTTTTCAAATTGAAAGCACCCCCAGCGTAGATTCCCATCATACATCGCAGCACACAACACTCTGTGGCTAACCGCGGGGAGATAAAAACAGATAATTAATTCATATTTACCTTCAAGATGAGTTAATAAAGCCGAAAAAGCGACCAGAGAAGCACCGGACACACTGTACCTCTGGAATGTACTGTTTGACCGCCGTTTCCTCCGTTTCTGACTAATTAATTTCGCTCTCTGAACATCTGACGCGGAAACCGTCACGTAAGGGTCCAGCCCACAGAGACGTGCCGTCCAGCACGTAACAAGCGTCGTAACCATACCATGGGCACAGCAGGCGCAATGACGGTGTTGGCCCGTTGCTGCGGTACGTCAGCGAGTCCGCCATATTGGATGTGGCAGGTCTTGCCCTGTAAACACATTGACAAGTAGACGTGAAAACTGTGGGTTTTTTGAATGAAATGAAGATGGAGAGATGAAAAACAGCCAATGAGGAGAAGGTCAGAAGAGCAAAAAATGAAAAAGAAGGACTACGATAAGGCAAGGGCAAAGACCCTCACAGATGATCGGATCAGATATTCAGGATTATTCTGATAATCAGATTTAGTGTTGTTTTTTAAGACTAATAAAATAAATTACTTCAAAAACGCGTAACTTTGGCTCTGATGTAGCAAGCAACCGAAAAAGTCACTAGTAACTAAGTAAGGTATCAAATAAAAACCAAAGACAATTAGCTGAAATACTCCAAAGCGCTGAGGGGTACTGCACAGTTGGGTGACCTTTCTCTGTATGTTTATCACTACAAGCGATATCCAGGCCGTCACTTTTCGGCAGGGCCTGCCAAAAAGTGACTGCACCCTGTAACTCTGGATTGCAAGGAGTGATATTGACCAAATTCACTGTACATGCACCTGGTTTCCTCTACTATTAATGTTGAAAAGACAGAGAATGTAACCCCTCCCAATCCAGAGTTACAGGGTGCAGTCACTTTTCGGCAGGCCCTGCCAAAAAGTGACTGCACCCTGTAAGTCCTTATTGCAAGGAGTGATATTGACCAAATTCACTGTACATGCACCTGGTTTCCTCTACTATTAATGCTGAAAAGACAGAGAATGTAACCCCTCCCAATCCAGAGTTACAGGGTGCAGTCACTTTTCGGCAGGGCCTGCCAAAAAGTGACTGCACCCTGTAACTCTGGATTGCAAGGAGTGATATTGACCAAATTCACTGTAGATGCACCTGGTTTTCTCTACTATTAATGCTGAAAAGACAGAGAATGTAACCCCTCCCAATCCAGAGTTACAGGGTGCAGTCACTTTTCGGCAGGCCCTGCCGAAAAGTGACTGCACAGTGACACAGTGATATTGACCAAATTCACTGTACATGCACCTGGCAAACACAGAAAATGTTATGCAGAATGTAAAGGCAATCCGTTACAGTTAGCCTACAGTTGTATATATACTGCATTATTGTATTCATAATTATGCTCTTAAAAGTACAAGTTATCCAAAAAGTTACTTAAGTAAATGTAATGAAGTAAATGTAAATCGTTATTACCCACCTCTGATAGCACTTACTAATTTCTCAGTATGTGTTATATGATTGCTATCTAATGTGACGTGGAAACACTCCTGCATTCTTTTCTGCATTGTTTTCCTAATCCTCGTTATAAAATCACTGAAACAGGGATATTGAATTATGACTTTATTTATAGATCAAAGCAGTGTAAAATCACATTGCAACAACGATAACAACAACAACAACAACAATAAAAGTGGCAAGGTAAAGCATCTACCCTCATCAATTGTTGACAACTAGCCTACATTATGGAAACATCAGGTTACTTTTTTTTATCTGCGCCGTTCTTTTTCCGTAGCCTCTTCACTTGGGCTACAGGACTGCACAGTAAAAAAAACATTTCTCTCGGTGCTGCGTCTGCCAGCTGACCCGTAGTAGACCTCCGCCCACCTCCTCTGAACTGATGCGCGTTCCCGTCGGGGGCAGTCGTTTTTCGGCAAGCAGTCTCTTCTCGGCACTACACCTGTACAATTCCCGCTGGGCAGGTCTGACTTTTGGGCCGCGAGGGCCGGTGTTCAATTATTATTTTTATTTATTTATTTATTTTGGGCCGGTGTTCAGTCATGGCACTGAGTGGGTATTACGTGTATGCTGTTACCGCTGTCCCTGTGCCATCTCCACTGGCAGCTTTTTTCTTTTTTTTTTTGCAGACGCATCCTGACGTAACACGTCCGTGCAAGTCGCAGAAGTGCAGGGGTGTTTGCAAAATGGAAAATAAAAAGAGCAAGGGTGGCGCAGAAAAAGCGAGAATTAAAAAGAAAAAAGCCAGATGCAGTCAAATGTGCAAAAATCGGCAGCTTTTTCAATAAAACGAGCTCGCGGTCTGAAACGACCAATGAAGATGTTGAACAAAATATAACTTTACCTGCACCGCTAAGTTAATTAATTAGCCTATCAAGTCAATGAATTGCGTGGCGTTGTAACATATAGCCTGCCTAACCTAACGTTATCATTTAAATAATAGTATGATGCGACGCCACATAACTGGGAAACTTTGTCTTGTAGCCCCTCAGATGCAAGATGCAGCACCAAGCACCAGCCATGAGCCCACCACAGGTCCAGAGTGGGCAGGTAGGATTGCTCATTGAGTGAATATTATTAGAATTAATATAATGAAGAGTATGGTGTAGACCTGCTCTATATGAAAAATGCCCTGAGATAATTGTTGATGATAGATGACTTGAAAAAGGGGAGATTTGTGTTGAGAATTATGACCATTTTCAAAATGTGATTTAGTGTCAGAGGCAGAGCCAGGAGGCAGTGGTGAGGAAGGGATAGCTGCTGTCATGGAAGGAACAGGTGAGCTAGAGAACAGTGCGCTATTGTAGGCTTAACATGTAAAGTTATAATTACATTATTTTAATATAATAGGTCGTGATCTAAAGTGGGCCGGTCTGAGGCATGAAACTCCAGGGCTGAAAATGAGTCCCACTCCAGCCCTGGCGAAATCTAATATAAAAAGATTCATTATTGCAGCTTTAAGTTTTCATGACACTCCAGAAAGAAAATGTTCACACACCAAACTGTTGAGCCAGACTGTCCTTTATAAGAGAAGTTAACATGTTTAGTAACACACGTTAAATCACAATTCTTATGCAACCCCAGGTGATACAGAAGATGACAAACATCACTTCAGGTAGGGTTTATTTTTCATGACTCTAGTATGGTGTGAGATGATGCTCTTTTTTTTTTCTCCATCCGTTTCTTTAAACGAAACATTGTCACCACAGCTCAAAAGCAGCCATTAATATTTTTAGAACATTGTTACAAAATATAAATATATTTCACTACAACCAAAACCATACACAGCAGAAAATGTAAGAAAAACACACTACTCAAGCAAATAAAGTGTTTTTTTAGTATTAGGAATTTGTGCAACTTCACGTCAAACTCTTATCAAAATAATGTTATAAGTTCAATTCACCAAGAAAAGCAATAAGAAAAAAAAAAGACAACAGAAGCACTCTTTGGGTAGCCAACACCTGTGCAAATCTCTTAAGGTGAGTGAAGCCATCCTAAAAACAGAAAAAACATTAATTAATATACCATGCTGAATGCAATGAAGTTGGAGGGTTAGAATTAGTAAGAACAACAAGTAGTGAGTCAGGGTTAATATACATAAAAGCGGTAGTTCATTGTATTAATTTGCACCCATTCCAATCATAATCTCAACCGTCTAATTTGCAAGACTATCAAAAAGGTGTGATAGAGTCAGCTCACATTATTAAAAATTAAACTCACATTTCATCTTTTCCTCATTCCACTTTAGGTCTCCAACATCTCTCTGTTATAGACAGAATAAAAACATTATTCAATCAAGAGGAGCAGAGCTATCATTATTTTGACCATGTAGTGAGGATACCACAATAAAATAGAACACCAACACACGACTTACTGCTTCAGTTAAGACTATGGGGTGCTCGGGCAAGAATTCCGGCTTCTTCCTGGCCTCGGGACAGTTTGCCAGAGCAATTAAAACATCTCTTGTGTAAGATATTCTGCCTACAACATAAAAACATACATACTAAAATAAACATTATATATTTATATAGTCATTAATTTTTATGGTCATTAAAAATGTCTTACCTTCTTTCTGTTTGTGCATGTTGACAATCTTGTAGAACTGCTCTATCCCAACATTTGTCTATCAAGCACAAAATTAGGAAATTGTTGTCTGAATCAGCTGCTTAACAAATGCAATGTTATTTTCAGTTTATTTGAAGTCATTCTAATGAATACAACGGGTGAATCAGTGACACTAAAACACTGATGAGCTGAACCGACCAATAAGTACTTTGCAAAATAAATATTTGGCAACAACTCAATATAATTGTTTACATCATTTATCAATCAAAAATGCCTAAGATTTTATGGTTTCAAGTTCTCTAATGTGATAATTTAGTGCTTTTCTGTTTTGTATTGTTGGAAACTGGATATGTCCGGGTTTTGCGCTGTTGTTCAGGCAAAACAAGTTACAATATGTAAGGGGAAATTATGACATGCAGTTTTCTTTTTTGTTGTTGTTGTTGCATGTTACAGATTAATTGAAAATAATCAACAGAATAATCCATAACACGGGTGCCCAAACGTCCTCCTTTGGAGGGCCACAGCTGAAACTTAATGGTGGGCTGTGGGCCAGAAGTGAGCACCTACTGTATTGTATAGTGTTGTATTATTAAGATGCAAATTGGTACCAGGATCCAAAGTTCCCATGATTGAAGTGTCACACTGCATGCTGTGTTCATATTATGAAATATCATTAATAATTAGAGATCCTACATGTTTTTACCTCACAAAACATTAAACAGCATTAACATCAGATTTTTATTTTTGCTTAAAAACATCTGGCGAGACAAACTGAACCTCATGTCGTGCCATAAGTTCAGCCTCTGTTCAGACTTGATCTATAATGTAACCCTGTACTATCTTCCAAGGGATTTCTTACCTCTTGATGCTCTTCCTCCATCAGTGCCTGTGCACATGTAGCAGCATTTACGTTGGGCTCTAAATGAAGTGATACAATTCTCATAAGAGCATGACATTAAATATGAACACGGTACATTTCAAACTAACACCTCTGACCCCTTCCCATAAATTAGACCAATATGGTACAGACTGCTTACCAATTACAACATGGAGGCAGCGGCGCAGGGGTCTGGCTGGCTCCAGATGTTTCTGGAGGACTCTTCTCCTTGATACCTCCATTCTGGTGTCAGTGAGGTTTAGACATGTTTTAAAACCTACTATACAAGGCTTCCTCATCAAATTTATACTCAGTAGTGTTCTACTACTGTAACTTTTTGATACTTTTTTTTGTAATTTGCTTCATAAAGGGAGGTTTGCAGACTGTTAGGGGTCCTGTAGTGGGTCAAAGCCACCAGCTGCATATCAGCAATAAATCTCTAAAATGTAGATGGGTTACTGTGTAGATGCTTTCAACTGATCTAGCAGACAGATGTGATATAAAATAGTACTCAAAGTATTTATTAACTAGATCATTAGTATCCTATATAGTTCAATCGTCAGTCACGTTTAGTTTCTCAAATAGTATATGCTAGAAAAATCATTTAGCAGCCACTAGCCAGGTTGAGTGTAGCCTGCCAGCTAACGTGAACAATTCAACTCAGACGATTTAAATTGGCCGTATTAGCTTAAGTAGATTAACTGTAAGCTTATCTTGCAAACATTAATGATCTGTCAACACTAACGTTAGCTGCAGAAAACTGTTTACAGCTCTATTTGTAGCTCAGCTGGGCGTTAAAGCAGCAGCTTTGGGAAACAGGTGGACTGTTTCATGGCAGACATCTGTGTGGACTGCATGATGACGGCGAGCGGCTCCATTAGCGGCTGTTAAACGTTTACGAATCACCGCATCTCTAACGGCCGGAACCGTTTAACACATTTTAACATCAACACGAAGAAATACGACTGTAATTATTATTATTATTATTGTTAACCCAAGAACTGTCAACCTTAAATAGTGTCAAAAGCAACTTCACAATGATGCAAAAGTTTGAACTCATACGCACCCCTCCATCTAGATATTACCATGACTCAAGCTAGTAACATTAGCACGACAACAGCTAATTCGTCGGGGAAAGTAACGAGTTCTCGATGTAACTTAGTTGTATTATTTAGAAATAGGTCATGTTTAATTATTCACCTGCACTTTTACAAAATTCCCTCAGCGTGGTTTTCTGCCTGCTCGCTCCGCCGGTGACATGCTAGTCAAAGCAAAACAATTACTTCCGTTGAAGAACTTTCAAAATAAAACACTGAATTACCTAGTGAGTATGAGATGGCATAAACATGTTGGCAAATAAGCACACAGGGCACTCCTGGCTCAAATATGATATTTGCTTTTTTATTTAATACACTACGTGTATTGTTGTATAATAATAAATTAATATAAACGTTCATTTATATAGAAGACAGACAATTTTAGAGGGTCCTGAGGTCCCTGCTGTGGAATGAATTTAGCATCTTTTGTCAGTCCAACAACCAAGATTTCTCATGATACTAAAACTGAACCTTTAACAGTGCATGTATAGTGGAGAATTTTGAGCATCCTCATGTTAAATGTACTTGTTTTCTTTTTTCTCTCTCTGCTAAACACCTTAATAAAAATAATTTATATTCAGATATCAGTGCAGTTTCCACTTTCAAATTTCGTCTCACTGATGGTTAAAGCACTACAGCTGTTGCTGTTGTAAATGTCTTACAACAAAGGGGCAAGCTCAATATCTGAAATACACATTATTATCCCTCATAGTGGTGACTCTTTCTATTTCTAGTGATTCATTTTACAGGTCTTCCTTATGGGCTGCTGGATTTTACAAATACCAAATACTGTATATCCCAATTTAATATTCAATTATAACAACAACAAAAAAAACAACACACTGGTCTTAAAAGTTACCAGCAACATTTTAAAAAAAAAATTGTGATTAACTAGCACTTCATATAAATAAGATTTATGTCAGCGAGCAAAATTTGTTGGCTCAGTTATGTGACAGATGTCTGAAGAAAAAAAAGACAATTCAAGGGTTTGTTTGTTATTTTTATAACGTTTCACAAAAACCAGATGGTAAAACAAAATGTACATATATTTTTCCATTGTGTCACCATTTGAATTAAACAAAAAGTATTTATGAAAACAAAAACCTCAGTATTTCACTTTCAGATGAACATTGCATACAAAACTTTTTTTCAGACTATGTCTAATCACATTTTTTAAAATTCAGTTAGGGAAAAAACAAACTATATAGCTAAATTCAGTGTGTTCAAAATCACATAAAGCCATGCCAAATTAAAAGAAAAGGCAAATGCTTCTCCGCAATCAACTTTGCGTTAATCAACATTGTGTGTATGTCTAAACCACACTGCACGGGCATGTTAGGTGCCATGTAAAGCAATGTCACCATCACACAAGCAGTAGCTGTATTTTTCTTGGACCTATTGGTCTTCCACTCAGTTCCTGAATTGCGGTTAATGCCTCCTGGCGGGACTCAAACAATGCAGTTGCAGATCCTTTAGGTTTTCCACTCGGGTCATACTGCAGTGAGACAGATCCGGGGATAATGCGATATCCGTAGCAGAAGTCATAGATTTCTTCATTTCTGATTTGAAAAGGCAAGTTAGCTAGCTGCACACAGGTGGGACCATCAAAATGCTGCTCAGAGGGACCAAAGCCACCACGGACGCCATTACCCCTGTCTTGTGGAGCGTAAGGGCCTCCTGCATAGGGCTCATAATCCCAGCCTCCTTGGTTACGACCCTGTACATTAGTCATTGGCAAGTTACCATCAGGAGGAACCCTAAAGTCAGGGTAATCAGTGTCACCAGGCTGATAGAGTGCCTCGCTGCTCCTGCCCGAGAACAGCTCTTCTCTTGGCCGTGGCTGCTGCACAATTGACTCTTGCACCACTGGTGGCTCAACACCCAACTGCTGCATCTGTGAACGTGAAATGCATTTCAGTATGACTTCCGACCCAAGAAACCTTCGTCCATTGAGAGAGAGTGCAGCCATGGCCTCTGCCTCGGACTGGAAGAGAATCAAAGCCTTTCCAACCCCAGCACCTTTATGGTCACGCAGCATGAACACCTTGTCTTCTGTGACATTAAACCCAATGAAGAAGTCCATGATCTCAACTTTCCGCACATCAAATGGCAGGTTTCGCACAAACAGACACAATTTCTCAGAGTCATAAGCATCACTGGGGTAAGATGGAGGCCTCTCCTGAAACCTTTCGGAGTCCCCAGGACATTTGTCACCAGTGTTCTGAGATTCCAGAAGAGAGATCATTTTCTCTCTTGAGATTGGGCGTGTAGAAACCCATCTGTTGAGAAACAGCCTTTTTTCATGAGATAAGGCATCACAATAGTCACGCAGACTCTTGAAGAGCACAAAGGTGGCTCTGGTTCTTTTCCCATCTCCGTCCATTAGGTGTAAGATCTGGTCATCCTCGAGCTTTGCATTACAGAAAAGGTCTTTTATGTGTTCTTTTTCTGCTGCATAGGACATATTTTCTAACAGAACGCAGTACTCATCATCAGTAGGAGCAATGGACCTCTGGGCAAAAGGTGACCTTGACCTTGCATGATGTTGTGGATTCCTCTGATTGCGAATAGGTGATCTCTCCCTTTCAAAGTTGTTGCCTGTTTTTACATCCATTGACACTTTAGCAGAAACCTGGCGCCATTCATCCTCTGTTGTTGGGGAGACCTCCACATACCTGGACCCAATGTATCTCCTATCCCTCTTCAGGGCTTCATACGCATCCTCTGTTGTTGCAAATTTGACCAGACCTTTCCCATTCTTTAAACCATTTGCATTTATCAACAAGACTATTTCCTCAACAAGTAAACCACTGAAAAAGTCACGGACTTCTGCTTCCGTCACAGAGAAGGGCATTCCTCTGAGAAACACGTGCAGGAATTCATCAGCGTTTGAAGCCCTCTGGTGCTGGAGGGGAGGGGTATGACCAGATCTGCTACCCAACCTCCTGCCCATGTCAGGGTCGACAGATCTTCTATCACGTCTTGCACTCTCCTCAAGTCTCCTCTTCTGATCTAGCTCCGCACTTTTTGTACTTCTTTCGAGGATGCTCTGCATCTCTGATTTACTACTTAGCAGCAATGTCACAGCTGAACCACGGATGTATCCGCCAGAGCGAATCATGGCTCTTCTCGCATCTTCATCTGAAGCAAAGATAATGAAAGCCTCCTCTCGCTCCCCACCAATTATATGCACCCCTCCATCCGGAATTTTGAGGCCAGTGAAGAACTTGCGAATATCCTCAGAGCCTGCCGTGATTCTCAGTCCCTGTAAACGGATGACGACTGCCATGCTGAAGCACAAACAACAGCACCTGTAGACAGAAGGGTATAGAATAGGATTATTCCCAACAGAGCCTCTCTAGCTCAGCGTCAATTTCCTGGCATTCCAGGAATATCCAATATCACACCACTGAACTGGAATAGCAATGTTTGATAAAGGACGTCAGAGACAAGGGACACCATTACGATCAATGCCCACAACAGCAAATTTAAAAAAACAGACAAATTCCAATTGGGGAAGTTAACAACAATTCAACATATACTGCAGCTTGCACTCCCAACACACAATATCAACCAACGCATTTCGCCATAATGAAATTGGTGGCTAGAGTAAGTAAAACTGGAATGGCACTTAGCAGAGCTCCGCCAAGGCCCAACAGTCCCCTTTAATCCAATCAATTTCATTTAAGCTCACTAGATCTGCAACGGCCACGAGAACAACAAAACAATGCAGCTGGAATTATAAAGTCCATTGTGTTGTGGAAGAATAATTCTAATTAGAATCCTCATCAAAATTTACTCACACATAGATACCAGCTACCTAATCATTTTCTTCATCAAGATCCATGCAAATATTCCCTGACAAATTAACATAAATGCCAAAAAACAACCCATCTCGCAATGTTAAAGCAAGTGAGAGAAAATCCCTGGATCCATGCCTTTATCCAGATCTGCACGAAAAGACAATGGGGTCTACTATGAGCTGAGACCCATCCTCCATCCAGGTTTCATGGAAATCCATTCAGTAGTTTTTGTGTTATCCTGCTGACAACCCAAACAACAAACGGATGGTGAAAATCTCCTTGATAAAAGGTAAAAAGAACTACAAACCACTTTTCATCACAATTCCAACCAAAATCTTAATTTACTGTATATTCAATGACGTTCCATGCAAGACTCTTTACAAACATGACTTCATTATCACACCAATTTTAGAAAACATAGTTGACACAGCAATCACCATACACTATAAAATGTTAGACAACGCAAGCAACACAATTTCTATCATTATCCAACGTAGCCATCATTTCACAATTTAGACTCTTTGCAAACATTAATGCTGCATCCAGGTGTTGTGCATCACAATGGTTGGTCAGAAATGTTCCAAGTTTAACACCCCCCAGTAGGCTTCGTTGATCTCCCAAATTTTATAACACGATATTGTCCCGCCAAAATATCGCAATACATATTACAGCAAAGACGACATGTAGCCTCTTTCAAATCCCTTTGCCCGCCATTTTCTCCCACTCAATAAGTGTCCTGCCACCACTGCAAAAATCAAAGCCCGAAGATACTGTAATAATAATAATAGCTGTTGAATATCATAAAAAAAAATGCATATGACGGCAAACTACCAACCATTTCAAATTATTCAGCCAACAAATTAATCAATAATCGCAGGGTTGAACTGTGAACAAGTATTTTTCCAATGCACTTAAAAGGGACCTTCAGCAAAGGACAGCCTTGTGGATCCATCACAAATTTGGTGTTGAAATGCAGACTTGAAAGAAGGCAGTTTTTCAACATGGACACAGCTAATGCACAGCAAAGTCAATAACGCTTATTATGGCATAATATCTACATGGCATTTGTATTTGCTACATCATTAACAGCTACAATCCGACCAAAGCACTTCCAAATCTGTTGCTCAGGAACCACAAGCAAGAAAGCACCAAAAGAAACACTGATCTCTAAAGAAGAAATAATTCAAATGCCAAGACAGTCAAATGTGTGTATGTCTGTTATAAATTGCTTGCCACTTGTTTGTGCCTTTAAAACTTCATAGTATCATAGCGTAGTTAAGGGCATACGTGACAGCTACGAGGGATGCACAACCTCGCACTGAAATCAGAATGTCTTGTCACTTGTCAAGATTCACCCACTGCATCACTGCTTTGCTCGAACTCCTCTAACAGCAGTTCCAAAATATTCCATTAATGTCAGAAAAAAGACCGGTTGTGGATCGCACAGTTGGTTATTCTACTCCGCTGCTGTAGTCCGTTTATTCCAGAGGCTGGCGTTCTGGTTAATCCAACAGCGGCCGTCTGCCCTTTTCCTGTTACCCTCTGCTTGACTCAGTCACATTCACCCAGGCCAATAGTCTTCTCACACTCCTTCCATTATTTTCCAAGATTTTCTTGTCAAAGAATCACAACTTTGCTAACTTTGTGTTTACCAACTATAATACAGGTGTTTCAGTCTTGATCACTGAACTGTAGTACAAATTGGAATATGATGCCAAAACAGTCTTTCACTCCAAAGTGAGCCAAATAATTTTCATATAACATCAGACAAAACTTTCTAATTTATAACAAGTTCATACAGCATTAGTGTTTTATAATATTTTGTAATCCCTCTTGAGTTTCAGACATCATAGCTAGAGCCTGACCAATATATTGGATAATGTAATTATGGCTGTGTGTGGGCTGAATTGTAGTTCTGTACTTAACCTTTTTCGTAGTTTGTAAGAACAGGATTTATTGGGTCAATGGTAAAAAGTTACTTTCAAGGCTTTTTAAAGTTTATTGCCGCTTGGTAATCATTGTGACATGGCTTGCTGCTTTCTCCCAGACCTCTGAACCAAAGCCCACAATAAATGGAGTGAAAGCAAATGGCAATTTAGCCAAATTGGCTATAATATGGCTGTACACAGCCACCAGATAGTACACAGTAATGCACCACAAAGTTAGCAAAAGTCAAAAACAAAGTCAAATTCCTTGCAGACACATACTTGACCTATAAAGCCGGTTCTGTTTTTAACTTCACCCCCTCGTGTTGGGCTGTAAACACAATACGACCTTTGTCACACAACGCTCTTCACCACTAGCATCACAACATCAAAGCAGCTGGCGTGGGGTTTTGACAAACCACAGCACGCAGAGCCAAATTATAAATATCAGTCACATGATCCAAGTTTAACGCTAGTCACTGAGAAAAACCGAGCGATGGCCTGTTTTCAAAGGAAGTGCGTGACACCCCGGAACAGTAGCAGCGCAGCATCAGCGCAGCTACCCAAAAACACACCGCTATCCTGTCACCATTCATAGCGCCGGCATTTCATCGCCAACCGCAAAGTTCATTGGCGTTATGCGACAAAACATGCTTACTCTCAAACTACTTGTAACGTTGTTTGCCTGACGTAGTTTGGTAGCTTTGAAGGTAGCAAAGCAAACATCCTGTCTGAACACAGCTCAGCAAGATGTCGAGCTTTGCTAAAGTTAGCTTTGTAGCCAGCCAGGCCTCTAGCTTTAGCGTTAGCTCCATTGACGGGCAACACTAGCCTACGGCAATGACGATGCATTCCTCATTTATAACACCTCGATGTGGCTTTTCTAAAACTTACACAATTGACAAGCACTGATTGTCGTGCCACAATCAAGAATAGCGAATAGATTCAGATCAAGTTCAGTCACGCGTCTCTCGTCTCGAAATTTCGATTCTTCTTCTTCGTCTTTTTCTTCTTCTTCTTCTTCGCTGTTAAGTCTAACGGCGAGGTGTAAACCAACGTGAGGGCTGCATGCCGCCACCTACTGTACAGGAGAGTATGGCACCATGCCCTCACAGAGAGACTCTGGCTGTCATGTAAATAATAAAATACAGCACTTGCTACTTTTAATTGTCCAACAGACCTTTGGTGATAAATTCCTTTCCCATTTCTACAAACATGACATTCAGTCTTTATTGAGTCTTGGGTCTTGATCCTAAATTTACCTTACTTGTTATCATTTTTACAGACTTCTGAATTATGTCCCAATATTCAATCGCGTCCAACAACTGTTACCTGTGGGCTCTGATCTATAGCTTCTCTTTATATTAACACAGATCAGAATATATTGCATAGTTGAGATCTTCAGAGAATGACGCGACGATTACAATCTATTAGTCACGATTTCTCTTGTTTTGTTTTAATAGACTCCTCTGTGTCATGTCGTGATCTGAGCGTGACGAGATAGCAGGGACTATATCCATTTTATCTGTAAATAGTGATTTTTCTTTTTTATTCAATTGTCACAATGACAACTAAATAAAACAGTGTCATTCATTTCAGCTTTGCGTCTGTGCTGTCATGCATCTCCCTCACTACCCCCCTGCTTGTTTTCTCACAGGTATCCGGGACTGTAGTAGTGTTGTGTGTGTATATTTTATTCAGTAAGACGCATGGTTGCAGTGCGCTCCAGGGTTCGCGCCAGCTATGTTCCCACATCATGTGATGTTGTTGAGCGCAGCAGCCACAGCGAGAGAGACACTGTGCGGTCCAGTGTGTGGAATAAAAAGGTATCCCCAAAGACATGTTCATCATCCTTCAAGCGGCTCAGGTTGTCACTCTTATAGTCACTTACAGGTGGACAAAATTAGGACTCTTTGAGGGGCTTGGCTTGTGTTTTTCTAAGTGTTCTCGATCTCTCCTGTAACTCTTGGCTAACAATGTGAGCTCATGCTAGCTCGATAGTATCAACACTGACCGAGGCTGAAGCTGGGGCGCAGCGCAGCAGCAGCAGCAGCAGCGGAGCCTCTGAGCCGACGATCATTTCCGACAGCCCCGTATGGATTTGACGTCGGCATACATTGTTGCTTGATGTTTCACAAAGGGCCGATCGCAGGTGATTTCGAAGATGGGGGATCCTTGTGACCTTAAGCACTTCGTAAAGTGAGTACCCAGTGAACCGCTGCCTTTCACTCAACGTTACGTTAATTGTGGTTTAGCCATCGGAGTACACACAAGTAAGACAAAACATTAGCTGGCATGCTAGCGAAGCCGGGTGCAGAGACTTGAGAGTACGGCTCCATTATGTCCTAAAACGGAAACGTAACGTTATATCTAACGCTTTCTGTTTATGTATTCAATTAGAAAAGTGACGAACTCTCCAATTAGTCAAGAACACCTTAATTACTATGACTTTACATATCAAATGTCGACAGGTGAAACACTAACGTTAGTTAACAACAGTATCGTTAGCCCTTCAGGCTGCTAGTTACAGTGCGAGAACTAGCTAACAGCTAGCGTTAGCTGCCGATGCTAGCAGAGTTCCTTGGCTAGCCGTCTTCGTGTATAGAAATAAATGCCTCGTCTGCGTACCAGATAAGCAAGTCAGGCGCCACACTTCGTATTTCCAAGCACAGCGTTGCCGGCTAGTCCACATTAACATTCATTTATAGATAGCACAACACGCTATCTTTAAAGATGGCCCGTGGCAGCTCTCTGTTAACGTTAGCCTACCCAAGTTAGCTTAGCTGGTTCTGATATTTTTTGTAAACCAGCATCGCAGTCAGATAGCTAAGTTATTGCCGCCTCGCCTGTCTGCTCACTACTTCACATGTTTGGTGTAGTACGACTAGTTGGGGAATTTTGCTAGCATATGTAGCTAAACTGAGGTTTGCAACACATCCTCTACTCGTTTTCACAGTGGGCACAACCATCCTTTTAAAGGCCATGTTTTGGCTGCATCCAGTCCTCCCGCTCAGGCCATGCTGTAGTTAGTTTCCTCATTTGCTTGGAACCAGTCACTGTTTGTTTTCATGAGAGCTTAGATGTTTTCTTTCACATTTATCCTCACACTTCCAGACACCCTTTGTTTTCCTGTAGGCCATTCGCTTGCGTTGTACATGTCTTATAATGAGATGTATGTTCTCCTCTCGCCCTGCATCCATGTTTTTCATCCATCTGCGACCATGATAGCACTATAAATAGACCACAGGTGAGAGCAATCTTTATTTTTGTTGCTGCTGTGATGCCAGCAGGAGAGATGAACTGTTCACCAAGTTGAGGAAAAAGGGACATGAACATGAAGACGTGCAGCTGGATTCTCCACCACATTGCAGAGACAGATAACAGGATTCACAGGAAGGGACGCCTGCAGAAGCCGTTAATACTACAACTGTTAAAAGCATGTGACACCACTACTTTCTGACAGGGTGTACATATAAACAACACTGTTTTCCACAAACACTTTTAAGTATGCAAAACAGTTTTTTTTTTTCCCACCCCGCATCTTCGCTATGTGATATCGAAATGATAAAAGTTCCTGACAGAGTAGCTACAAGCTGTTGTGGACAAAACAAGACTCCATTTATTGCAACCTTATTTTTCTTTTTGTCAGGTGTGGCGTCACTTTGGAGGGCTCATTTCTCTGATTCGGATTATTCTTGGCCAGCAGCCTCTTCAGGCCTTCTAATCCTAGACGAGTTTCTCAATGGACACTCTTCTCAAGTCAGAGATCAGGTATTAGACAGCACAAAACGCAGCTCACAGTGTGTGTCTTGCTTAGTATAGTTTGATACAAATTTTGGAAGTGATTTTTATGTGGTTGCCAAGTTATATTTTCTTTTGGATGCAGAGTGTGTAAACATTTTCACATCAAGGTCATCGTCAGCCTATTTATAGTTTAATTGACAATTAAAAATTCAAGACTCTCCTCTCTGCAAAAAGTCTTGGGCTCTTTTTTTTTAATAACTGATAACATGTTGTCTTTGTTATCTATTTATGTTGTCATTTGTGACTGGCCAGTGTATGGACAGGTTGTGTTTTGCAAAGTGAAGGTGCATGGTTTCAGTTGCATAAACAAACTGATCATCATAAATGGGAAAGAACATAGGGAGAGATAATGTCAGGTACCAGTTATTTATATGTCACCATATAGGAACAATTCATTCAGTTACGCTTGCAGTTTGTTTCTATTTATTAGCTTTAAACATGAAACGCTTGTCCATACAGATGGTATAACATTCCTGCATTTGGTGTAAAATATTCTTGTCTAGTCAAGTTGAAGTTCTTGGTCTAGGAGGTCCAGTCCATTAATCATGGTATTGCAAGCAGCTTGGTATAACCCTTTCTATATAACAGAATGTCACTGCAGAAGTGTCTCATTTTGAAGGTCACAGAGAAAAAGGAAAAAATGAAATCCAGCAGGATTAAATGACCCAATTGTTGCCCTGCACCCACATTGAGTGTATCCTAAGGAGAACACACACACACACACTTTAATAGGACAAAAGGGAGGAACAAAAGTCGTTACTCACTTTTTACATGTTTAATACCAACATCTCCGTGCTTCTCTTTTCTGATTTGTTGCATCAGCTGTTTTTTTGACTTTGCATCACCGGTTGCTAGTCTCAGCAATGTCGACGATCAAGCCATATAATCTGAGTCGGTTAGGTTATTAGCTAGTCGAGATATTTCCACCCTTGTTTAAGGGACCTTCACAGATCGTATAAATAAACTCCAGATTTTATTAACAGTTTGATTTTTGGGGTTTTGTTCTTGCTTGGCTCTACTTAAGATCTGCTTACTTAAGTTAATTGTAAGGAATAAGTTTGAATGAAATTGATTAAATAATCATTATCACAAAATCACAAAAATGTTAAACTCATATTCATCGTAATCATTATCCCGCCAACATAGATTTTTTTCTAGGGATGCTCCGATCAGGGTTTTTTGCCCCCGATACGAGTCCGAGTCCTTTGATTTTTGAGTATCTGCCGATACCGAGTCCCGATCCGATACTCTTATAATACATTTAAAAAATTAAAAAGATCGAAGAAAACTATCCATGTGTCCCTTATTTTTTATTATATTTTACCACCCCTCGATATCCCAAATATACATATCTGACAGTTTGCAACTGCATCGTTCTCGTCACTCACTTTAAAATACTTCCACACAGCAGACATGGTGCGCCACAACTCGCCACTCCGCTTCAAAACAAACTGGCGTGCTGGTCTTCTGCGCATGCGCATGTCGTAAACGGTGGTAGTAAATACTCATTTTATTTTTTTTATTTTGAATCACCAATAGCCCATATATCAACAATCTAATACAAATAATGACTAAATAAATATATATAAAACCGATCTCTGATCGGGTCGTAACGTCCGAGTCCCGATCGAGTCTTCAGTGGCGTGATCGGCCCCGATTTCCGAGTCACGTGATCGGATCGGTACAACCCTATTTTTTTCAGTGTTTTCTTTTAAAAGTGATGAAAACAAGAGAAAGATTCAAGTCTGCGACCTATAATCAAACTCACTAGTGATATCGCAAACTTACTGTAACACTTAAAATGTAAACATTCAGTCGCACCTGTCATACAGATTTTTTTTACTTTCACATGGCCTTTACTTTTTAAGCTGTACTGGGTTTGTTTGGTTTTTCAGTGGTGTCCATGGGGCTTTACCGTGTGAAAAAGGGCAGCACACCAGCTATAATGCACTCAGGTTAGCCTAACCTTTGCCATACTACTGTATGACAAGAATAGATTTCTGAATTAAATAGAATATGAATAGCTTAGACCTTGAACTTATGCCTTGCAAGCTAGTCTATTACTGGGGAGGCCATCTCATCAGACACATTTTATTGTTTACCAAAGGTTGTCTTTCTCTGCATGGTGCCTCTTACAATAAGAGACAGGTCACAGGGTTGAACAACCATCCTGTCCATCTTGTGTTTAGTTTGCATGCCCTTTTCATGTTTTCATGAGATGCATATGGGTGCCCCAGTTTTTTTCTACACCAAAGTCACGCTCCTGCTATTGCTGTTGAGCAAGGCACTGACTTGAGAGCTTGAGTTGGTTCATTAAAGAATGATAATCCAGCTTCAAAATGGTTGAAGAGGGGACATTTCTCCACTGGAGTCAACATCCAAACATCCAGCTTAGGTTAAATTTAATACAAGTTTTTAAGATATTCAGAATGTCTTCTGATGAGTTACTTTATTTTAAACTGAGCTGTAGAGGTTTCAATGTTTATTTTAAATAAATTATTACAGGAGTGAATATAGGCATGTTACATGCAGATATCTGTGAAAACCAGTGTCCATGTTAGTTGCTTTAGTCTTCAGAAATTATTTAAAAGAGAAAAATCAAAATGTTTTGTCATTTGGTCAACTTTGTTTTGTGTTGGTATTACATAAATATGCAAACCTTGAGTGCACTTCCTCTTTTGTTTTGCTGCCATGTCTCCTAGAAAAAAGCAGTGAAGCATTTACCTTCAAGTGAATGAAATAGACTTTTCAAGACAATTATATCATGCTGGATATTAATGTACTGTTTTTTTTAAAAGCAAAAAACACCATAATATTGATACATTTTGTTGGAAAATACAGATTTATTTTCACAACCTTACTAAAGTCCTGTTTAGATAAATAACACATTTTTATGTTTGTAAGTTACCATGACCACCCACTGTCTTCCTTCAGCTATTCTCATGGTTAGTCCTCCGTTAAAGGTTTCAGGAAATCCTGTAAATGTACAGTCAATTGGCAAATGAACAGCCCCAGGAGTACATCCTTTCATTGAACTGTCAATCAAGTCTATTACTCCCTCTCACTGTTTGTCACAGCACCAAGTTGAGCATGTAGCATAGAGACATAATATAATATGACTGGAATCTATCCTAGGAGTTATTTCCTTATTTACCTTAGCCATTCCCCTCATTTCCCGTCACTCTCCACTATTTGTAAATAACAAAAATTGTAAAGATGATGTGATTCAGATGAAATTCAAAAACTTGGAAACAAATCTCAAGCATGCTCTTTAATAGTATAACATCCTCTAGGACGGTTAGGGAAAACAGAGTTGCAGGGAGCTGGCAGTGGGAAGAATGCGCCTAACACTGTTGTAGATTGGGTCACAGATGCTTCATTATCATTAACACCGACATGTTCACATCCTGAAAATTCACCCTGAGAATTTTTATTTCTTGTACTGATGATCTTAAATATATTGCATGTAATGCTGCATGAACTGTGTACATTTATTTCTGTCTTTATTCTCTTTTTCTATGTTCCTGTGATGCTCTTATGTAACCACAGAGAGGAGGGAAGCGGTGCCTCGGTAAGTATCACCTTAACAAAGTCAAGAGTGTAAACATTTGCTTTTTGTTGCCATCCATGTTATTTGTGAGCATTTTACTAGCTGTTGTTATGAAACAACCCCTATGTCTATTTTCACACTTTTTAAGAAAACCCAGGTTAAAGCTTTATTTTTGGTCTCTTAATGTAGGTAAAGGTAGAGGGCCTTTCCAAGGCAGCCCTAATCAAGAGCCTGTCTCCCAGAGTCATGCTATCCAACCATCTCCTGCCTAAAGGTACCAAGATGAAGGTCAACCTTGAGGATCAGGGTCGTCAGAAAGTGTCCTTCAGCTTCGCACCGACCAAGAAGCCACTGCAGAGCCCATTCTTCATCCCCTCCAACCCCGACAAGTCTGTCGCTGAACCTCCCTCGCCCTTGTCACCGTCAACCCCAGACAAAGGAGGACATATTACAGATGGCAAAATTGAGCAAAAGCAGACACCCGTGCCAACAACAAAAGCAGAGGCACATCCTCAAACACCTGTCACCTCAGCTACTAAACAGAAAATGGACTTAGCAAAGATGCATTTCAAGAAGCAAATTCTCAGTGTCTCTGTGACTGAAGAGACACCAACATCTGCTGTGCCAGAGGAGCCACACTCCCCTGAATCGCAGGTTCTGCAGACATCAGCAAGTAAGTGTGTAACTGAATTCCCAACACCCCAGCCTCAGAATGCCGTCAGTGTAAGCCCCTCTGAGAACGCTCACAGCGAAGCCTCTGAAACAAGGGTAACCCCTAGCCTCAAGAAGCCTGCTGCTTCCTCAGGAAAGGATGGAGAGAGTTCCAGCAGCGCTGAGCAGGACAGTACGGTATACAAAAGGAAAACCAGGTCTCAATCTAATAGTGCTCCCCTTGGGTCAGAATCTGATGGGGATTCAGTCCAGATGTCTTCCAGTCGCAAATCAGTTGACTCCAAAAGTAAAACAAACACTGACATCAGAAGCAAAGAAGTAAAAAAGTCTTCCTCTGGTTCACATGTTGAGGAAAAGGAAAAAGGTTCCTCTAAGCGGTCAGAGAATCATGAAAGGTCTTCTAGTTACTCCAAAACGGACCGTGATTGTAGACACACATCATCACGGTCATCTCGATCAGACAAAGATCGCAGAAGGACCAGGTCTAGATCAAGGTCTAGATCAAGAGGGTCTCGAACAAGTTCATCTCACTCCAGATCAGAGAGGTCCCGAGGTGACAGAGGATCACGCTCCGAAAGATCTTACTATCATGAATCTGATCGGAGATCACACAGGAGTTCGCCACGCAGAGAAAGAAGACGTTCTCGTTCTCGCACTGACAGAACTCGGGACAGTTCTGACTCTGAGGACGACCACAGGAAGACAAGGACAAGGACAAGTGACTCTAGTAGATCGTCTGCTCATTCAAGCTTATATAAAGAGTCAAAATCATCTTCCTATTCAAAATCTGAGAAAGCCTCCTCCAAATCTGCGGATTCCCCCCACTCCTCAGAGTTGGATAAAAGAACACAATCATCAAAGTCTGAAAGGACTTCAAAGCGATTATCAGACTCTGATTCCCAGCGCAAGTGCTCTCCTGATCTGGACTCCAGTTACCGTAAATCTAGCTCCCATCACAAGTCAGAGACCAATAGCAAATCCTCTTCTTCCAGTACACATACCCACTCTCAGACAAACGAAAAACGCCCAAAAAGCAGCTCTAGTGACTCTGAGGCTGATCATAAAGGGAAATCACAGGCCTCTGACAAAAGCTCTGGCTCTGAGGAGAACTGTAAAAACTCTCAAAAGAAAACCAGTAGGTCGGACACAAAGCAGATGACCCCTCCTAAATCTTCTGTGAAAACCAGCGGACATGAAAGACAATCAAATGACATATTTCACAGCCCTGGCAAAGCACCACCATCTGCAAACACCACGGAATTTTGTTCTCAGAGTGAAAAAGAAAAACCCGATTCCCATCAAGGTAGAAACGAACATGGTAATCAGGCTTTTAAGGAGATGGTCTCGTACACTGATGAGAGTTTGCAAGAATCTTCATGCAAGAGAAAAGAAACAAATTCAGGTCTTGAAGCTGAGAATGAAAATGCCTCAGCTTTAACCTCAAGTGAAAGCCTAGAGCATGTAAATGCCACCCTGGAAAACTTGACCAATGAGAAGGATAGCCTTTCTTCTAATAACCGACCACATGTGAACTCAGATGCAGCTGTCTTAAATTCATGCAGTAGTAACGATAGTATAATGTGCAGCCCGGACAAGAAAGTTGTTGACTGCTCACCAGAGCCAACTTCCTTACTTGATACAACAGAGAAACCTGTTACATATGATGTCCAGCAGAACACTAAACCAGAGATTGTTGAGCCGAATGTGGTTTGGCCAGTCGACACGCAGTGCGGCACACTTGTGCCGCTCAAATCTGATCTATCATGTCTTGAATCTGAGAGTCAGCTAACACTTGAACAGCAAAATGTGGATGCTGTTAAAAAGAACTGCAGTTCTACCAGAAAGTCCAGGTGGGACATTGTTGGGCAGGACACCTCAGAGAGTGATAATTCACAAAGGACACTTTGTGCAGAGAGTAAACCTACTGTTAAAAAAGTGATCTCTGTCAAAAAAATTGAGTTTTCTATAGAAAATTGCCTACAAGACCCCGACATGAAAGATACTATTCAGCAGGAGGCTGAAACACATTCCAGACTGGTGAAGCAGATTGAGATCTCTAAGCAGGAAGTCGGCTCAGCCAGCACATCTATGACCGACAGACACAAAGACCAAAGTGAGCCTTTACGTGAAAGCACCAGCATTAACCATTGTGACTTAAAACTGAGTGTTTCTCAAAAAACAAACACAGACGAGCCTCTGCACATAAATGATACATCACAGGTCGACAAATCTGCAAAAATGCAGAGCTGGAATGGCGATGATCATGAAGAAAAATCCAAGGACAATGTTCATAAGAGCAAATTAAGTAAGAGAAGTGCACTAAATCAGGATGCATTCGGAGGTCAGAGTGAGGCTAGTGATAGTGACAACTCGGAGTATGACTCCGATTGTGGAGAGGCTATAAAACGACTGCACTCTGTGGTGGTGGTGCCAAAGAATTCTTCCCTAACAATGGATCCACGGGACACGGGAGCTTCGTCATGCACTCCAATTAATAGTTCTGAACTGCAGAATGCTAATTTAGCAGCTGGCGTTAATATCAGTGAAGTCCCAAAACAAAGGCAGGGGAGTTCTTCCACTCTGGAGACCAGTGGTCCATGTGGTGGTGTGAATGATTCATCAAGTATGTTGTGTCAGTCCCAGAGTAATATGATTGATAGCACCAGTCACTCGGAGAGCTCCAGCTCCATCAGTGCCCAGCCTTACATGGCTGGTCATATCAGTGCCCATGGAAGTGCCACAGATCCCGCCCACAGCCTTGATAATTCCAGACAGTGTGAGCAAGGGCAGAAGCAGCATAGTGTAAACAGCAGAGGTGAAAGGATATTTTCTCATTACCAACATGGGGATTTCTCCGGTGCTGACAATATCAATGACAAGAATGTTTTCAGCCTGGGTTGGGATTTTTCACAAGCAGAACTGCCCAGTAGTACATACCAGCAGCCTGATAGCAGTCATGGGCCACAGTTACTGAACACTAAACTGACAGGAACCTCTCCCCAGGAACAGGAGCACATGCAGGGTAGTGCCTCCTGGAACCACCAATCCCCTAACATGCAGACTAGCAGAAAAACCTACCTCCATGTGCATGAGCATTATCAGGATCCTGCAGGTGAAATCCATCCTGACTCCCTAACCAATGACCATGAGGACTACAGTGGGGATAAATCATCTAATCTCAGTAAAACAGCTGTTGAATGCATCGGACCTATCACTCCTGGGTCATCAAGCTTTGTACAAGGTTATGAAATAAGCAGCAACAGCAGAGGCTCCGTTGTGCCCGACCCCCCTAAAGAAGACCATTTTAGACCCCACAGAGGCCGGGGCCCTCCAAAGAAAAGGCGTCCGGAGATTGAGTCAGATTCCGACAATGAGGCAGAAGCCGGGCCTGCAGGCAAGAGAGAGCGACAAGCAGATCCCGATGTCCCTAAAGAAAGTCATGTCAAAGCTGAGGTGCACCGTCCATCACTCACACTGCAAGACTTCCACGACTCCAATAAATGGAAAGAGTTCTCCAAGGCTAAGAAGATGCCCCCATACTTTGACTTGATTGAGGAGAACCTCTATCTGACCGAGAGGTAAGGTGTTGTCGAGCCGGATTACCAAAACTAAATATTTAGATTGTACAAAGATTGATCTTAAACGGTTTTCAATTGTTTTGTGTTTTTTTTGTTTTTCAGAAAGAAGAGTAAATCTCACCGAGATATCAAGAGAATGCAATGCGAGTGCCCAGTGCTGCCCAGAGAGGAGCGGTCAAGGGGAGTGTTAGCATGCGGGGAAGACTGTTTAAACCGGCTGCTGATGATTGAGTGGTAAGTTGATTAATACGGATATAGCTGTGACAACGTTTAAGAAATCAACATTTTGAAATTACACATTTTTCTTAGGAAAACCCAGGAATATAAAAAAAACTTTTTGAATTTTTCCTTTCAGCTCTTCACGGTGCCTGAATGGAGTCTACTGCTCCAATCGACGCTTTCAGATGAAACAACATGCAGACTTTGATGTTATCCTCACAGAAGACAAGGGCTGGGGGCTACGGGCAGCTAAAGACTTGGCTTCGTAAGCCTCTTAAAAGCTTTCAATACAACACTTTCAGATGTTTTTCTAGCATTTAACATTCAAAGATTTGCAAAGTTAGTAGTTGTTGTTGTGGTGCATGCTACCTCCTCTACTGGATTGCATTAGGCTGCATAGTAAAGGTGTCCATTTGTTGTTGTTTTTGAAAAAGTAATTCCATTCCAAAACAAAATATGTGCCATTTGTGGCAATTAATTATTGTTCTTAAATATTAAGTTTGGAAAAAGAGACAGGATGATTGTCAATGTTTCTTTTTATTGCAATCTCAGAAACACCTTTGTACTGGAGTACTGCGGGGAGGTATTGGACCACAAAGAGTTCAAAACAAGGGTGAAAGAATATGCTCGCAATAAGAACATCCACTACTACTTCATGTCTCTAAAGAATAATGAGGTAAGTGATAATATGACACATCGCAATTAATGTTAATATTTAATCATCTGGTTTAACGATTCAGATAAAGTAGCAGAATTACACTGCATTATGTCTCCCCAGATCATTGATGCAACGCTGAAGGGTAATTGCTCTCGGTTTATGAACCATAGCTGCGAGCCCAACTGTGAGACCCAGAAGGTAAAGTGGCTATAGAAAGCACTCTACTGAAACTCTTTCAGATTTACTTACTGAAAGCTGACTTACCTGATGATGATTTTTATCCAAATCTAGTGGACTGTAAATGGCCAGCTTAGAGTTGGGTTCTTCACCACCAAGGCTGTCACTGCAGGAACAGAACTGACCTTTGATTACCAGTTCCAGAGATACGGGTACTGTTTCTCAAGTTATTTTTTTCCCACACTTGTATTTTTGTGGTGTTTATGCTTTTGTTGCATGTCATTCCAAAGTAAGATGGATGATTTTTGAGTCTCATTCTCAGTTTGTCAAAAACTGACGTAACCCAACTGATGGTTTACCCTTGGTGATTTCACCTTTGTTTGATCTTTTTCTACAGCAAAGAAGCACAGAAGTGCTTCTGTGGAGCACCCAGCTGCAGAGGCTTCTTGGGTGGGGAGAACAGAGTTAGTGTTCGGGCAGCTGGAGGGAAGATGAAGAAAGACCGCAGTCGAAAGAGTGCTCTCACCACGGTCAGTTACTTCAGTCATATTTAAAAGTGTGCCTTTATATTGTTTTTACACCTGGCTGGCAGTAATGTTGATGTGGTTACACTTCTACAAGAGGGCCAGAACCACAATAACTTAATGGATCAGCTTAAATTCGCAAGCTACAACCATTGTTTGTTTTTTTTTGCCATAGTGATGTCAGCTCTGGATTATATGCATCAGGCTAAAATGTCTCTGTGCCAATATCTCCAAAACAGATGTGTTATATTTGATGATGAAATCCTTTTGTCCTTCTTCAGGTTGATGAGGAGCTGGAGGCGTTACTGGAGAATGGAGAAGGCCTGTATGATGAGAAACAGGTGGTGTCTCTCTGCAGACTGATGGTCCGAGTGGAAACCATGGAGCAAAAACTCATCTGCCTCAAACTCATACAAGTATGACCTGAGCGGTTGATGCCTTGTTTATGTACTTGACATTTGCGCATTATCATTTGCAATATGTAACATGATATTTTTGTGTTGCCCAGGATACTCAAAATCCATCCTGCCTGAAGCAGTTCCTAGACCATCATGGATTGTCTTTGCTGTGGATCTTCATGGTGGAGCTTTCTGAAGCTAAAGGCAACAGTGCCAATAACACCAAACTGCAGTTAGAGGTGACTTATGTTACTGACTTTGCCTTAAAACATTCATAACATTCAATTGAATTAACTGGAGCCTGCAGTCATATACACTGCCATTTGCTATTTGATCACTGATGATCTATTATTCTGTTTACAGATTATGAAGACCTTAGCTGTGCTGCCTATCTCTACTAAAAACATGTTGGAGGAGAGCAGAGTGCTAACCTTCATTCAGCGATGGGCCCAGACAAAACTTCTCCCTCAGCCTGCTGAGATGGATGGCTACTCCAGTGAGAACACCTCTCGTGCTCAAACACCCCTCAACACTCCTGATGGTTCCTCCACCAAAATGGGACCAGAATTGGATGGTGACACATCCAAACCTGCTGTGTACCGCCGCCTTAAGATCATCAGTGAAAACAGTCTGGACAGTGCACTCTCTGACGCTAGCAAAGCATCAGATGGGAAAGAGGAAGAGGAGGAGGACGATGATGATGAAGAAGAGGAATCCTCACAAGCCGGACTTCCTGATGGCAAACCGTTGAAGGCAGACCCAGTGTCTGAAGAAGCAGATCCAACGAAAGTAACAACGGAAGAGTCGGTGAAGGAGGAGAAACAGGAAGAGATTGAGATGAATTCAAGCAGTCAACTCCAGCCTCAAACTGAGGAGGTAAAAGAAGAAACAGAACCGAAATTGGAGCAGGATATCGAGATGCAAGAGGACACCAGTGAGGGTCAGACAGATGAACCTGAGGGGCCAAAAGAGTCCAGTGAAGAACAGGAGAGTGGGGAGGAGCAGAGCAGTCAGGCAGCGACAGAAACGGCTGAACTTGAAGGAAACCAGCCTACTGTGAATGTTCTTGAGGCAGAGAGTCAGTCCATCCAAACAGATGATGCTGATCTTTCATCTGAGCAGCCTTCAGAGAATATGGAAGTCCAGGCAGAGACACAAGAGGCTGAGAAACCTCCTGTCAGTGAGGCTCAGCCTGGTGAATCTACTGCTGATGATGCCCCAAGCTCTGAGACCCCAGAGGCCAGTATGCCCTCTGAGGTCATAGCGACCCCTGTGGACCCATCAGTGATAGGAACTCCATCTCAGGATGAAGAGGAAGGTGTCTCAGATGTGGAGAGTGAGAGGAGTCAGGAGCCCCAACTCAGTGCTGTGGATATAAGTGGCATGGCCGCCAGGCTTCTGGAAAGTTGGAAGGATCTGAAGGTAAGCTCAAAGAGAGTCATTTTTAAAGGCATATGCATAAAAACTGTCAAGTCATGTCCTGTTTCTGTTTGTAATCTGTTTGCATGCTGTTGTTTTCCGAGGTTGGAAGTCAAAGTTGTGTTTGTCCTTTTAGGAGGTGTACAGAATACCAAAGAAGAGTCAGGTGGAAAAGGAAGCCAATGGTAAGTTTAGTCCAATACTGATTATTAGCAGAGAATTTTCCTGTATGATTTTGGCTAATAAGATTTTCTCATAGATCGCAGCCGAGATCGAGACACAGCCTTGACGCCACGCACCCCCTCTGGTAGCCGAGAACGTGAAAGGGAGCGAGAAAAAGAGAGGGAACGCGACAGAGACAGAGATTATGACAGAGACAGGGATCGAGACAGGGATCGAGACTGGGACAGGGACAGAGACAGAGACAGGGATAGAGACAGAGACAGAGATAGAGAAAGAGAGAGAGAGAGAGACCGTGACCGAGACCGGGACCGGGACCGAGTCTCTGACAAAACTCCACGCAGCACAGAGAGACGGAGGAGACGCTCCTCTTCGCCACCCTCATCCTACGAGAGGAGCACACGACGCACCGAGGAACGGTAAGCAAAGTCTTGCGATTGGAGCATCATTATGGAGTATCCTCCAAGCACAGTGTAATCTATGTCTATGTCTTGTTTTCTGGCTTTTCAAGGTTTGACTCATCTAACACCAACAAGACTCCAAGGGGAGGTGGCACCAAGGAGCGCAACAAGCTGTCCACAGAGGAGCGGAGAAAGCTGTTTGAGCAGGAGGTCGCTCAGCGGGAAGCCCAGAAACAACAACAGCTTCAACAGCAGCAGCAGCAGCAGCTTCAAACTATGGCTTATGACCCTGCTCTGGCTTATGCCTCCAGCCCTGGCTTCATCACCTACCCTCCTGGATATCCCATCCAGACCTTTGTGGATCCCTCCAACCCCAATGCTGGCAAGGTACTGCTACCCACCCCTTCGGTTGAGCCCACCCTGGCCTATGAACAGACTCCTCCCCAGCGTCTTATCTCAGACATGGGACTGACCTCTCCATCCTCCACTTCTCAGGCCACTCCAGTCTCTAATCTCTCTCAGCACATCACCACCACCAACCTCACCACTGGCAACCCTCAGCAGTATGCGCAGCCAACCGTAGCCACCCAGGATGCAGGAGTAGCTGTCCTCTCTGTGCCGGCCCAAACCGCCCCTCAGGTACAGGGCCAGCAGAGCTACACCACTCTCTGGGATCCCACTACTCAGCAGGCAGTGACTGTGCAGACGCAGCCTGCACAGCAGTACGCCACAGCCCCAGCACAGGCTCAGACACAGACGGCTATCTATTACCAGGGCCAGCCATGCCAAACCATCTACAGCATCCCCACCGCCTACCCTCAGGCCAACACTCCAGTTATACAGGTAGGATGCTATTGCCTTGCTTTTGATATCCTCTGGTGATGTTATTGTGCTTAGATTTTCTAATTGCTCTCTAGAAATTAAATTAATACATTTTTGCCATTAAAGTGGAATAACCTTTGATGTTAAAGGGCCAGGTTACCCCAAAATTTTAAAAAAGGAAACTGTGTCTACTCACAGATAAGAGGCTTGTGCTCAAGATAGCAGGGGATGTTAATTAATTGATTAATGGCGTCCTCCTAGGCTGAGCCGTAATATTAACTAGCCTCTCATCCTTCTACGTAGTGATATGGTTGGCGGGTATTTGCTAGAAGGAAAATAGCCTCTACATGAAACTGATCACATTAAGGTCCGTAGATTATCTTGAGTAACCAGGTCATGATTTATTGTCAGACATTGATCTTGAGTTTTTTAAATGTAGTTTTTTGCACTTTGAGCACCACAAGTGGAGTGCCGTCTAGTTTCACTATACATGAGAGAAGGCAGACATCTCTGAGGCCGATAACTTAAAAACTTGGCAACTCGCAGGAAGACAATCTAGATGGATAAAAAGCACTACAAATAAGTACGACACAACAATGACTACAAATGTTTTATCCATAATGTGTATTAACTCATTATTGAACACTACGACATTATACAGCACATACTAAAAGAGTGGTAATCCATTTCTGACATCTGGAGTAAATGTCTGATCTGATTGTACTCTGTGTGTCTGAAGGCATACACTGAACCCTCAGCCAGCTACCTGCATGGCCAGCCAGTGTATCCTGGTCATCAGCAGGGAGTGGTGGTGCAGCAGGGAGGCACAGTCACTACCATTGTCACATCTCAAACTGTCCAACAGGTAATGCATGCACAATTACTTTAGTTCCTAAACCATGTGGAGTAAAGAGACGACTGCACATAATCCCCGGAAAATAAATAACAGTGCTTAAAGCTTTTCATAAAATGATGTCTTAAATTGAAATAGGATGATTGGGCAAGACAAAACACATTGACAGATAAGTTATGTCTAAAAAGAGGATTAGGATTAATTTAATATTTGCATACCTGCCAACACTCGGGAGTCACCCTTTCTCCTGCTGTGCTCTGAATTGGTAATTTCTCCCTCATGAATCTAATCAAATGGGGGTTATGCCCTGTCGTACCTGGCAACCCATCCCAGAGGCAGAGGTGAGCGTGCACATACGACCCTGCCTGGCACGAGTCACTTATCCCTGCACTCGCTTAAGCCCTCGTACCGCTCCGTTTGCTGCTTAACGTGGATGAAACAGGTCCCAAGAAGAAGATAAACACTTTCACTCCACTTGTTTTTGCTTGTGCCCCAGAAAATCGCCCTCCTTTTTACAGGTATGCATTTGTAATCATGTCACTGGCAGGAGTTATATTCTTGAACAGCATTCATTGTCGTCAACAGTTTATTGGGCAGTTTGAGTCTCCACTTTATAGGATCTTTGAGACTCTAAGAAATCTTAATTATGCTATTACTCTTTGTGATTATGAGATAACCCTCTGTCTCAGTGTGGCCACAAGGGGGTAGTATACATCTAAATGATGCAACTCTTGAGAGCTGCAGTTATGTGGGTCCAAGATCTGTCTCACATCATGATGAAGTGCCTTTTAAGATGTGACTAATGTTAGCACAAATAAAGGAAATGACTCCATGGGCTCCATTTGTAAATGAGACTCTAAATGTAATCATGTATGACTTATAACTGCAGTTGCCATCAAAATGTAGCTTAAGTGAATCAGAAAATTCTTTCCCCACGCCAGGAAATGCAAGGTACTTTAAAGTGAAGCCTCATGATTTACAACTTCCACTTACTTTCTATTTAATCTCCTCTTCAGGAAATGATTGTACCCAACAATGTGATAGACCTGCCTCCTCCCTCTCCCCCCAAACCCAAAACTATTGTCCTACCTCCCAACTGGAAAGTGGCCCGGGACCCTGAAGGCAAGATCTACTACTACCATATTGCCACAAGGTTGGTACTGCTGTGTGTTATGATTCTTCACTTACACTAACAGCAATAAATGATAAGTTGAACCATGAGACACAGTTTTAGCGTCTTCTACTGCTCAGGTGCAAATTCTATCACTCTGTTGAGATGGCATTTAACCTGTCAAAAAGGTATGCTGACCATTGTATCTTGAACAAAAAGTAGTGCCAGTTGCCTTTTTCAAATAACGACATCACTTCTAAATCTGGACACTGGGAAAATTCTTTCTCCAAATTCATGTGAACTGTGTGTGTATGTGCATCTACAAACCCCCTGCATGTATCTGACATTGCTTCCGTCTTTGCATTAGGCAAACACAGTGGGATCCTCCAACCTGGGAAGGAAGTAGTGACAACACTAGTGTGGACCATGAATCAGAGATGGACCTGGGAACACCCACCTATGATGAGAATCCTTCCAAGGTGAGATTTTTAGCAGCGACCATTTTCAAAGTGTGTTATGTAGTTGTGCGTTAGAGTTGTGGTTTTTTTTGGAGGTTTCTTAATTTGACAATGAGGAAGTGTCCTCTTCATTTTTTCATTTGGTTCCCAGAAAGTTTGTGCTTGGATGCAAAGCGTGATTACAGTGTTTGTTCCTTGAGGTAATTGAAGATGCTGCACGAGTGATTGCTTTCAGCTGTGTCTCAAGAGAAGAAAAAAAAAGCTCAGCAAGACACCACATTCATTGAGTCTTGTGACTCCTCCCCGTAAAATGGCTTCATCAGAATCTACACGGACGCAAAGATATGGAGAGACAATCCACTCAGCCCACCCCCTGCTCAGCTGTCTGTCCCTTAGCCTCAAGGCCATGAGGGGAGGGGTGGCTCCGCTCATCTCTTCTTCCTCTGCCTCGTTTGTTTTCCCTCTTCATTTTTATCCCGACTTTGAGGATAATAGGAACCATCTGGTTGACCCGGCATTCATTTATTTGCGGTTTCTTGTATTATAGCCCAACTACGCCAGTGTCCCTTTTGTCTCTTTTTAAAAATATATATCGCAGTTGAAAAAAGGTGGAGAGATCTAAGTTTTTCATGCAGCTTTTCCCGCCAAGAACAGCGACAGGGTCATGGACCATTTCCCAGTATGTGTTTAGACAGTGGTGGTGTCCACATCCAGCGCTTGAAACAACGGCACATGCTCTGCACTTGTAAAGAGTCCAATTTCACCGTCTCTGGATTCCATGCCCTGGCACTACGTGTGTGTGTGTGTGTGTGTGAATCCTTTGTGCTCGCTTTTGATGCTCACCAGTTTGTTGTGGGTATAGGCAGTCAGCTGCTGCCTGCTTGCCTTTGTTGTTGAAGGCCGAGGCCGAACAGGCAGCATCCTGGCAGGATATCCCTGCTTTGTGTCAAGTAGCTAGTGAGCAGGTGCTGTTTGATGCCCCACTGACATTGATAGCTACTGTTTTGCAGGCAGTTGCCATGTTTGATTGAACTGAAGCACAGGTGGGTCTCACTTTAGATTTAAGGTAGATATTTTTCTCTCCGCTTGACTTTAAAAGTTACACATGGACGACCTGTCTTCTATTACAGCTGAGAAAAAGTCTGACAAGCAGATGAAAGAAGTAGAATTGGAAGGAAGTCAGTCCGTGACAAGTTCTACTTGAAAAGCCAAGTGTTTCATGTGAAACTAATTGTATTTGTTTGCAAACATGCATTTTAATGGTACCATCCATCTCTTTTATGACGTTAAAGTTCTCCACAAAGACCGCTGAAGCTGACACTTCCAGTGAATTGGCTAAAAAGAGTAAAGAGACGTTTCGCAAAGAGGTGAGTCAGAGTCTCTCTAAACACTGTTGCATGCTTCAATTTGCCGTCATCTATGTGCAGTTAGCTATTCCTCCAAATTTGGGTTTGTTTTAACTTATTCTACAAAAATATTCTAACAAGTCTTTGTCTGTGTGTATTACTCAGATGTCCCAGTTCATAGTGCAATGTCTAAATCCTTACCGGAAGCCAGACTGCAAACTTGGACGCATCAGCAACACAGAAGACTTCAAACACCTGGCTAGAAAGGTAAGATTAAACAAAGAAGATGTTTGACACGAGCAGTTAGAACTTCCATTAATGCTGAGAAGCTTTAAACCTTTCCTTGGCCTCGGTGTGGTCAGAGCACAAAGAAAGCATTGGTCAGCTTTTCACTTGAAAGGAAACGTTTTCAAAGTTTCCCTCAAACCAGAGCTAAATAGTTGAGCTCCCACGATTTCTCGAGCCAAATGTTTTTGTATTGTGCCTCTGGACGAGACTAAGAACACATTGTACATGTAAACTATTATCTCCCTCCCTTTTGTTTTACTCATTCCTTTCCAAAAGCTCTTTTCAACCAGCGTTTCTTCAAAGGGCAGCATTCTGTTTTTCCATGTTTCCTGGTAGGTCCATGGATTGTATATATAGGGAGTGGTTTGCACTCAGCGCAACTTGGACATACCAGGACTCTGAGGACATGGGCACAATAAGCAGAAAGACGAGTCTGGCTTCACTCATTTAGAGATTGCGTTTTATTGTCTAAAATTATAAAGCGCAAAGTCACTAAAAGAGAATTAACCATCCAACCACTTGACCACAGCTTAGGTATACATTGTAATTATATAATTTACTGTCGTGTGGTGACAAGAAATAAGTCTAACTCTTTTCTCATCTCTTTCTAGCTAACTCACGGAGTCATGAATAAGGAGTTGAAAGCTTGCACCAATCCCGAGGACCTCGAGTGTAACGAGAACGTGAAGCACAAGACAAAGGAGTACATCAAGAAGTACATGCAGAGGTTTGGCTCCGTGTACAGGCCCAAGGAGGACACAGAGGTGTACTAGCCTCAGAGGCCACACTGTGCGCTGACACAGGAGAAGCACAGATCTGCCTTTCCATTCACTCCTTCATGTACGTACTGGCCAGCCTGAACCGTGAAGTAGTTTATGACGCGTATTTATGACTAAAAATTGCACTGCTGCCCAAGAAGCTCTTCAGGCCCCAGGGATCGCTGAGGAGCCCCGTTCTAGTGACTGTCGGAGACTCGAGTGTCGCTGAACGACCCGAAACTCCAGGTGCAAGTGGGTGCAGTGTTCACGATGGATGACACTGAGGGGTGCTACAGAGACTAATGTTTTCACTGACTGTTTGATTTTAAGCATTTTTGTTTTGTTTTTTTTCCATTTGTTGCTCTTAAATGTTCCCGAGATGATCACCTCAATTCCACTTTTTAAACTCTTCTAGCCCTGAATGAGGATTACTCTACGGAATCAACTTTTGGTATCATGTTTATCAAAGTTTGTTTGTTACTTTCCTCTGTTAAAAATGGATCAATGACTAAACGACTAAACAGTCCTTTTTTCTCCCACACTTCCTTTTTCTTGTGCACGCTTCAACCCCCCACCCCCCCTGCCACTGACTCTGTATCTGGTGCTGCTTTTAACTGAGCTGTGGAGGTCCAAGCTTCCACTCCTCAAACCCTGCCTTCTTAACCACAAGACTTTGGAGCCTCTGTTGTTTTATGAATGCATGAAGTAGGCTGAGGTCAGCGTGGCATCCTTATGGAAATTCCTACATTTTCCATGTCTCCTTCAAGTAATGTGCCCTCACCGGATGAGCTTTTTACTCACAATACACTTAGGGATCAGCCTATAACCAGCAGGTTGGCCATGGGGTTAGTGATCAATATTTCCGTGTCTTTTATCAATTTATGTATAATAACCGGGAGCAGGGTTTGAATGCTATGTTTGATGTGCTGTTTAGATGTGTATCAATTTTTCTTCATTTCCTGTCCAGCAATTTCTCCTGCCCTGTTTCTTCGTCTAACCGGAGTAATGCTGAAAATGAAGGTTGTAGCATTGCAGTTTTAACCGTTTCTAAACATCTTGTGTGTTCTGGTTCTTTTTATCATAAATATGTCCTAGTGAGACGTTCGAGACACTTCGGTTGGCCTTGTTCCACAAACTGTTGCTCATTCATTTCCAAGATTTTTACAGTCGTCATGGTAGGTTCATTAGCATAGTTTGTTGAAGCCTATTAAATTGCATTAAACAAAGTTCCACATATGTACATTGCTTTATATGTGAATATATTGAATAATAGTTTTGGGAATGTTTAAATAAACAGACACTTTGTAAAAGGACTATCATTTCACGTTTGAAAGTGTAAATAATGTGTAAAATTACCAAAGCTGTATGCAGGAGAGTAGGGTCGGGGAGCACAGTGAGCCCACCCATCCTCACCAGCTCAGCTCTCCTGATGCAGTTCCCACATCAGTCTGTCAAACTTAGGACCCCGCTGACTCACAACTCTCTATTTTATTTCAGTGGCCGGGGAGATTTTCATGCGTTTTCTTTCTTCTTTTTTTTTTGATTGTTTTTTATTTTTTTATGTACAAAGTAAGTTCCACCCTACTCTACTGTAAGTATTGTGTAAGCACATTGTCATACCGAGTGTACAAACATTTTAAAAGATAATAAACTTTTTTGTAAAATTATATACTGCTGTGCAATTGAATTGGGCTCACTTGGGTGTCAGTTAAACAGACTCGAACAGATCCAAGCAAATGTGAGTGACCTCCGTTACATGATTAACTGCTGAGTGCACACCCAATCCCATTTTAGATTGGCTCCCTCCCTTAATAAGTGGTGCACATGGCATGAATGCCACTAGAGCAGACGCACAGCGTCGAGCCAGATGTTTGGCCTCAGTAAAGGGAATCAAAGTGATCGACTGCCTTCATTAGAGACGTTCTGTGTGCTCTAAATATGGAGAGCCATGATGAGTGGAGAGAGGCGCTGCTGTGCTTCCCCTCTCTCCTCTGTCCCAACCCCCCTCCCAGTGTATGCACATTCCGCAGCCCCATGCCTGTGTGCTCCAGACCGCAGTTAAGCAGTCCCGTCTGGAGTGTGTGACGGCATGTAACACTGCCCTAGGCCATGCAAGATGCCTGCTCCCACTTAGAACTGAATGCAAAGAGATCATTAACAGATTTGAGTTCAGTGCGGAGCAGAGGGGGAGCAGGAGATTGTGCCTCAGAGAAAGAGGAAACTTTGCTCCAGAATATTTTGGATGGAGGTATTATTTTCATTTCACCCTCAAATTATTAAATACCTCTTAACTGATTTCCCTCAGGGTTTTGGATAGGAAATGTTCTTATACACTAAATCCCTTGATAAGGCATAGTATATTCCAAATATGTCCAAACTTCCTCACTATGTAATCCATCAAGTGGGATTTATATTTTACTGTAAGTGACAGACAGGTCTACTTTTCCATGTAAGTTTGAGGGGAAAAAAAGGTGTCATTAGGTGAAATATAAACTGGTTATATATAATATATACATACAATACAATACAATACAAAGGCGTATAGCATCCAAATTACATAAGCAATGCCAGATTTCATGCTAAGTTGCTAATTGTTTAGGGTGTATGGCAAGTATGACACCTAAAAATATGCATCAAACTACTGAGGCATGTTGAATGTTTTAACTATATTTTAAAATTATTTAGCTATTCATTCCATTTAGCTAATTTAGCTATCTAGCTATGCACTACTTTTTACACCATTCAGTACTTTTAACTAACATCTTAAGCTATTTATCCAATTTATCCAATAATATGAGTTAGTTTACCGTCCATTAGTTCACAACTAACTATTTAAACTCATTAGCCTTTTAGCTAACTTATTTTACCATTCATCCTTTATGTAAGCTACCTTTTCAAAGTAACTATTTTAACTGTTAGCCATTAGCATTACTTTTATCCATCACATTTATCCATTAATTTGAGTCACAATCCATTAGTGTAAGCCAACTATTTAACTGGCTAGGCTACTTTTGCTAACTTATTTCACCATTCTTCCTATATGTTTAGTTAACTCTAAGGTCACTATTTTAACTTATTTTCTTACTTATTTAGCCATTAGCATTACTTTTAGATAGCAACTTTGCCATACATTAGTTGAAACTAACTTCAACCATTACTTTAAGGTAACTATTAACTGTAAACTGTTTATCAATTACTTTTAGCTATCTCACCATTAGCTTTCATGAGCTAGCTATTATGGTTAACCTAGCTGTCCATTTCAATCCTTTAGCTGTCTCAACTAATCAATTTCAGGCACTTGGTGTTATTAAATTATGTTATATATACATATATTGATTGAACAACTCCTGGAACGTACCCCACAAGAAACCTCTGTACCTGAAGGTGGGCTTTGAGTTTTAAAATAGTGATCTTAGTGAGTATTAAGATATGTATGACGATGTATGATACAGATTTAGAGTCCTTCTGTTACAATAAAAGAACGCTGACTTATCAAAGTTATTTATTAAATGAATAAAACTCTTACAAAAACACATTAAGGCATACCATTTGGAAATATATACACAAAGCCATACATGGCTGGCGTTAAAAAAATATCAAACCATCACAGGCCATGTGTCACTAGCACACCGCAGATGCCCATGGTTCTCATAGATTTTATTTAGGTATAGACTTGAAAAGGGTGATGAAATAAATACAAAGGCAAGACGGCAAATTGGACACGAGTGTTGATGGTAAAAGTGTCTATGGATATTTTTTGTTCTGTGTCTAATATGAGAAATCGAGATGACAAAAATGGAGCTGTGTTTCTTCATACTTCACAGTTCATAAATGATCTCACTTCAAGCCATGATCTCATTAAAACAAAGCAATATTTAAGGTATTTACAATCATAGATGATTATTAGGAAGAGCTAAGAAAAGGTGTTTTTATATTTCGCAGAATGCTTCATTTTTGTGTCTTCTGATAAGATATGAAACATCACTGGTGCATAATATATCCTCAGTGTAAATAAATACCAAGGCTACTTAGTGACTGCAGCAGGAAAAGAAGATGGGGGAAAAAACAACAGAACAAAACAACTCATTTTAAAAACAATCTAGTGAGCAGATCCCATCTACACATTAGATTGAGTGTTCTTAGAAAGAAAATAGCAAGCAAGCATCATTGGCGAGATTTAAGCCTCGATTTCTGATCATTTGTCTTTGAAAATGATTGGATGGAGTTTTCTTTTTCGGGAAAGTCGCTTCATGTTGGAAAGCAGTGTTGTTGGAAGAAACCGTCTCCTTTTGGCAAAAATCAACTGCCATACCAAAGTGGTTGCGGAAGCTGCGAATCATAAAACAAGGCTAGCCAGACTACAAACTTGATGATCTAAGCCGTCCATATTTGTTTACAATAGTACGTGGAAGGCTGACGCTTTATAGAGGGGGTTTGGAATAAATCTGATTACTGTCCAAATAACATGTAAACAGTGGTTTTAGGATAATCACACTTGTGCAACACGTGTAAACACATAATTCTGTTTCCTGCCACTAATCAAATACTCACCCTAGCCAGGATTTGTGTGCATGTAAACAACATTGTAAATGTACCTATTGGTATGTTGGAAGTCATTTTAGGTCTAATCCAATCTGACCAGGTTTCTGCAGTGTCCGCTGAGCAAAGCACGGAAGCTTTGCAAGAATTGAAAAACGTTCCCTCAGAAGTGGCAGTGAGAGGTTGTGACATACTGTAAGGTGAGTCTGTTCGTTTCCGCTGGTAACTGGTGAGTCGTCGTGTCGCAATAACAGACACATCGCACAGAGATTCTTTCATGCAGCTTGATCCATGTAAAATCAAATGGTGACATAAAATCTTATAAGAATAATTTGTTCTCTTAGTAAAAACTGAAGTGTCCAACAAATCAATCAGAACCATCAGTGGCAGCCTCCGACAGTGACAGAGGTGTTGATATCAGAGTGCCTCCCTTGTCATTCAAATCAGAGTTCTTCACTTGAGTCTTTTAGTGTCATACGTGTGTTTAAGGGGCCGTCAGACCACAGAGACACCCTGCGCGGGGCAGTTAAGAGCTGTCACCACGTCGGGCCTCTCAATGCGAGCCAGTGCAGAACACAGCAGTCCCAGAGTGGAGCCTTCTTTCTGGGCCCAGTTAGAGAGGAGCGTGTGAGCGGGGGCCTCTCCACGCCCAAACAGGTCCAGCTGTTCGGGCTCATAGCCCAGTGCTGCGCCCAGCTGCCTCCACCCCCGGCCCCCTCCTTCCTGCAGGAGGCGCTCCACCTCTTCCTGTCTGTGGGGGGGTAGGTTGACGTACAGGCGATTGTCCTGCTTGCTGTCCCTCTTGGTACCTTTAAGAGACACGGACAAAATTAGCTCACTGTTTCGCTATTTCTACCAAAAAATAAACCCTGGATATCGGCAGAATGTGAGGAAATAACAGTTTACATCGTGACGTCTATGCACTTGTATTGTGTCGAAGAGATATCTTCAAGCTTCTGAAACTTTCATTTAGTTACAAAGAGTCTTTGTCTACCACACCTTTGCTGGGCTGGTTGTCCTGAAGGCTGTGAGAGTCCAGAAAAACACCGCTGTCGCTTTGGAGCTTTTCTCCCTCTGGAGATGTTCCCAACTCAGCCGCACGGGCCTTCGACAGAGCCCTCTTCTGTTTACATGATCTCCAGCTGAGCACAGCAGAGGAAAACAATGTCAGTTAAGCTACCCACACTAAGCTATTTTTCATCCCAGGGCAAATGTTATAATCATTATTACATCCATTTAAGGACTAGGACGCATCCCTAGTGAAAACTCACCACTTATAAGCCACATAAAGAAGCAGACCCAGCACCACGGCAGCCAGAACTGATACGTAGGCCAGAATATTGTTGTTGCCACCCTGATCCTGTGGGGTAAACTTCGTTCCAGGGGGAGGACTGGACTCGTCTGCCTTCGTCACCTCCTCAACACCTCCAGGTCCATCCACAGCGGGACGAGATAAAATGTGCAGCTGCTTATCTATTGAGAATGAGACGGGGAGGGACGTGTCAGGGGCAGTATCGACGCATCTGCACATATGTACATCAGAAACACATTTGGGCTGCATAAAGAAATCACTCCACAGAAGCCTGCACGCCTGATGTAATGATACCCTCAGTCATCCAGCTCCCCTGGGGTTTGAAAACCTCTCATTGCCCCTGTTTCCAGTCATGTTCTCCCTCCTGTGGTCTGCCTATTTTAGGATCAAACACTACAAGGTACTGCGCTGACCTCTCTGGGGTCAACGGGTCATGACATATGGAACCAGAGTATGTACAGATGACCTTACTCCTGGAGAGAGAATGAAGTCATTTGGGAGCAAGCAGACTTGTTGTCAGGGTCAGCAACCTCTCTTGGCCTTTAAGGTTCTTGTGGGCAGTTAACCTGAAGACCTGTCAAACTTACACCAATTGGATTACAGCACTTCAGTGGGCTCTTTTTTCACTACTCATGTTTCCCAGCTCAGAGTGTTACAGAGTGTTCAGATGAGGTGTGGATGCAGGTGTTGACCACATGTCGCTGAAGTCTCAGGGACCCTCCCACTGCCTGACCTCCCGCCTTAAGCTCGTTCTTTCATCTTTTACTATTGCTGCCTTTCCCTGTGTTAGAGTTTTAATATAAAAAGGCTGGCACTAGGGCCGAAGGAAAAAAAACATTTTCATTTTCACTGAAAAAACGACGTAAATCATGATGATGTGACATTTGTTGGGGTCTGTACCAAACAAACATGTTTTGTTACATCCAGAGAACAAGATTTGTAGGTCAGGGCATTTCTGCAGCACGACAGTACATCATTATAATGCTGTTTTGTCACACATTTTACCTGTATGAAAAAATTGCAGCTTCTGCAATCTGGGTAGGCACTTGGCCATTTTGCAATTTCAATAATACTAATGAGCCCTAGCTTGCACTATTCTATATTTTCCTTACTGACAGTAAATTCCATTTAAATACCAAACCAAACATTTAATTAGCCTGTGGCACTGTGGCCCCGAGGCTATTTGTTACTACTAAAGACATAAAACAGGTCATAATATTATTTCATAGTTTCATATTTTAAAAAAGGCTACAAAATTTACCAAAACAGCATGGACTGTAGTTTTTAGCACTAGTGCACGAGTGAGAATTTAAAGCAGCAGGTTAATGTTCCTCATTTATAGTTGTTATTTTCTGGGCTTTGTTAACAATAAGACAAATACAGAATATCCCTAGACTTGTCCTTCAAAGGTGTAATGGGCTGTAGCTACTAGCTGCCGCTGGCTAGACAGCTCAGTTAGCCATGCAGCTTGTGGCCCTGTGAGCTGCCACAGTCTGCCCGGACTGGCACCAGGGAGAGTTGGTGTTTACACCACGGGCAACAGAACCGGGCTCAACAACCTCACAGTAAACACAGCCGGGTCGGGAGCAAACACTGCAGCACGTGTAGAGATGTCTGGTGAGTTTTAGTGTGTTTTAAAATGAGTTAACATGGCAATTCAGATGGTCTTCGTTCAATAAAATAGAGAAACTTTTCTATTTTTTTCTATTTAATAAGGAAAATAGGTACAAGAATATTTCCTTCCTTGACATTTTGAGATCTTATTTTATTTATTAGGCTGAAAACACTTAGAGAGCTTGTGAAGCATAGCATCGCCTCTTCAGGTATAAAGTGGTATCATGAGACAGTACAGGCCGGGGCTAACTATCTCTACAAGACAATATGACGTGCTGTCAACGCTGTTTCACTGGTAATTTTTTTGGAATGTTTTAAACAAATTCTGGCCATATCGTGCACCTTTAAAAGTCCAACGTATTTTCTCAGGCTAATTCTTCCTTACTACTCACCCATGCAGAGCGTGTCAGAGTTGGGCATGCAGGCTCGGATCTCCACCTCACTGTTAGAGCACTGGGTGCAGGTCTGGCAGGGTTTGGTGGTCCTCAGCTCCTCAGAAAATGTCCCCGGGCCACACCTCTGGCACAGTGTGTCTCCCTGTATGCCACACTCCCGGATAGCACCGTGGCCATGATTACATTTGGAGCAAGGCGCACACAGGCCGTGGATACTAAAAAAGTAGTAGCCATTGTCACATTCACACTGTGTGTCTTGAGTGGCAGAGCAAGAGTTCAACATAGGGACACTGTATGGGCACTTGCCACAGGGGAGACAAGCGCTGAGGTCTTCGGATGAGGAAAATTTTCCTGGGAAATCAAAAATCAGTGTCAGTCTGGAGTTTCTCTCACAAATATCAGTGGCAAAGATGATATGCAGTGGCATTTTAAAAATCTTCCAGCCTCCTCCACAGATGACAGAGTTAATGATAAGGCAGGTAGAACGTATTCTACTTCAGTGGAGTAACAGTAGATTATAATTACTTACCCTGTGGGCATGGTGTGCACTTGGTATCCTCTTTCCCACACTCAACCTCCACTCCATAGCCCGCAGGACACAGACTGCAACATTGCCCCGATTCAGTGAACTGGCCGCTGGCACAGGCATCTCCAAGAGTGACCTACAGTAAATAAATGACACAGGAAAAAAGATTACTAAACAAATACTTTCCATAAAGGCCGTTTCAAATCAACCGTCAAGAAAACGAAAGATGAGGTTTTTCTTTGTCCAAAGAGCTTTCTGCATTACACCACATGTGGGAAGGAAATCACACACATCCCACCCCTGTGTGATTAAAGAAGCGAGGAACTGGCTGAACTGAAAATGGCCCTTTTATCTTTCTATCTGCCTCGGTTTTCGCCCTTAAAGTGCTCTGAGTCCTTATCTGCAAGTGGGTAATGGAGAGCCCAGCTTGAGTTATGACATGAGGGATAGATCGGACATTCCTGACGGCTTGTGCAGCGGGGTTGGTGCCTGACAGGAGGGGCTGGCTTTAATCATATGGCTTTAGACCGGTAGAAAGAATAAGACACAAAGGGGTGAAGGAAAACACTCCGAAAAGTAGGAAGGAAGAGGTAAAACGAGCTTCTGCACTCCCACTCGCTCCAAAATGGGTGTGAATGACAATGTGTATCAGTGCGTGTGGATACAGCATGTGTGTGGGTGTGCTTCTTGACATCAGAAAAAGCGGGGGAGGTATATAAAGGAGACAGTTCCAGCCCCGGGCAAGGGTGTCAGTTGACCAAGGCTGCCCAGCATGCAAGTGTCTGTTTGGGTGAGTGGGGCCCTTTGAAGTCGCCAAGCCCTGCAGGTGTGTCTGTGAAGGTCAGTATTTCACTAACTCCCCTTCTCCAGGCTCTGAACGACGGCATCTTAAACATGCGCACATTTAATGGTGATTGGCCTCCTCCGCCCGAGGGCTGACAAGACTAAACAGATGTCTAACAACTAACCTCCTGCAAAGGAGAAAAGTAACAGCTAAACAACCCACTGATGTCTCTCTTTGTCTCTGAAGTCTGCCAAGAAACACATGCGACGTGTGTGAACCTGTAGAGCCTCCACTGAAAGGCTCACTGCAAACACACACACACACACACACACACACACACCAATCCATGCCCCCAGTCGCAGAACACTGAAATGTTCCATGCTGATACTACGGGAGGAACAGCTTTGAATCAGGGCTCGCCTCGTTCCAAAAACAACAGCCAGTTTAACTGCGGCGCTCACAGAGGAGCCTGATGATATCTGAGCACCAGCCGCAGAGCCCAGATCAGAGGTATTAGGGTAACGGGGTGGTAGGATCCAGCATGCAGGAACCAGTAGGATGTTTGGAGTTGGCAGACTGTGACCGAGCCTGGACTGTAATAGCTTATAGCACAAAGGCTTCCTGGTAACACTCCCTGCCCTCCATGTGACGGATGGAGCTCCTCTGTTAACCTCTCAACTTTGATAAATATTTGGTGACAGTGCTTTCTTTTTTTTTTTTTTACCTCCAGCTTTTGATTTCTGTCATTTCACAGTGTGAGTCTGGCCTGTAAGTCTGCCTGGAGGGCCGACTCGGCTCAGAGCGGGAACTGCCAAAAGGCTTGGCACTTCACTCACTAGTGCCCAGTGTACAATAAAATATTTAGCCCATGCCCACTGGAGACGAGAGGGAACAGTGATCTACTCAGTAGAGGAATGAGTAAATCATTATCTACTGTATATACAGCATGAAATAGGACTATATATGGATACCACCTTATTGGTTTATTGGTCTGAGAAAATACTGCAGGATAGAATTAATATTTATGACACTTAATACTGTAAAGAATTCATGTTTACACTGTGTGATTTCAAATTAAAATCATAATTACAGAAAATGAGCAGGGTTGGGAGGGTTACTTTAAAAATGTTTTCCAATAATAACCTGTAAAAAAAATGTTGTCAGCAATGTAATCCAATCACAATATTAAAGTCATGTAACTTGATTACTTTTGGATTACCTCAATGCCAAACATGTGCAAATAAAGACAAGAGAAAAGAAATATCAATAAGATTGTGTTAAGATTAAGTTGTGTGAGTTAGTAAGTGTTGTCACGTGTACGCGTTTGCATAGTTACAGACTAGTATATCATTCTTTATTTTAAAAATGTAATCCTGGTAGTATTTTTACTGAATGTATCTGTTATCTAATTACATCTTTTTTGTCTGTAACTTTACTGGAATAGTTACCTTTTCTTGTATCCTTAATCCTGTGTATTCTGTTACTCCCCAAGCTTGTATTTATCACATTTTTTCACATTTAATCAATATTTACAATTTCAGATTGAATCCATCACTGCAGAAAGTGACACTTAATAAATTCTCCTTATTAAAAAAAGTGTTTATGCCTCGGTACTTGTTTATCATATCATTAGTTGTAATTTATTGCCACATAAAATGGACTTACTTTACCATTAAAAGATTTCTTTTAGGGCTGCAACTAACGATAATGTTCACAATTCATCTATCAATCGTTTTGTCTACAATTTCCCAGAGCCCAAAGAGACGTCTTCAAATTGCTTCTTTTGTCCTTTCAACTGTCCAGAACCCAACGACTACTTGAATAATAAACTAATATTAAAAGGCGCGCTATGTAGCTTTGGGGGAGAAATTTGACTCTGAAGAGAAAGGTCTACATTGACTGATTTGTTACGCCTGAACAAACTAAATAAACAAACTCTCTTTGTATTCATGATGGAATAAACTGAATAAACAAACTGACCTTAAAGGACAACACAATTTCATACTGTTTTACTTTGTTTATACGTGGCGGACCCTGCCACCTTTCTAGCTTCAAACAGTGTTCTGGGGACCTTATTTTCCTCTGAGAACAGCTTGTTTATTCAGTTATGGAGTTTGTATTATCACCTCATTAATATTGTACATATTAAAATTAGAGTTTGAATTTCTTCTCCAAAACTACATAGTGCCCCTTTCAATCTATTCTATTTAATTGTCAGCTACGATCGATCATTGTGAAACCTTTTACCATCTTACTATATTTCCTGGTGTTCCTACAATATCATACTTTCAATGACTAATTTGGCGTGCATGCACCAGAGAGCATTCAGTCTCTTATCTGTAGCCTCGGGGGCAGAGAGTCTGAAGGGACGGGGACTGCAGTTGCTTTTTCCATTTAGGTAAGGAGCTGCAATCTGAAGGGATTCCCCAGTGAGAACAGACGGACCACCGAGGAGAAGTGCTTTCAATGGGGCTCTCAACTCCACGGCTGCCGGAGTCACTCAGTCAACGCGGATCACACACACACACACACACTCACACACTTCATTTCAGCCATGAAACATTTTCTGTGCCCCTTTGAAGTGAGAGCACTTTTGAAGCTCGTTGGCTGGAGTTTCCACAGTTAATCTAATCTGCGTGAAAATAAACACACAAAAGGATGCTCCCTCTCGCTCTCTCTGTGAAGACAATGACCCATGAGCCTTCACAGCCTGGCTGTGACAGCAACAGACACCAGTCTTTCAGCAGAGACAGCCCCAGCTGAGGGAAAGTTGCCGTTGAGCTGCACATCCCATCTCCACTGATTACTGTCATCAGTATACAGGGAGCATCAGGGACAAATTAAAGGACGCGGGTTTCTCTTTTTTCCAGCGTCAAGCTCCCCCCAAAACTATGATCCTAAATCAAACGAGACAGCTCACACTGATCCGTCAACTATTAATCTGCAGATTCTCAACTCTCACCAAAGCGTTGAGAAGTGGTTCGAGTTTCTAAATGATCCTGAGGTCTGCCCTCTAACGAAATCTGCTTAACTACACGATGGAAATTCAGATGACTGTGGTAACAAACTAAACCATCCCCCCACCCCCACTCACCTCACTCACGCACACACACACACACACACACACACACACACACACACACACACCACAAACTGGGAGAAAATAATGATAATTGCTTTGCTCCGGATATCCAGACTCAGCAACACGGAAAGCTACGCCACATTTTCACCAGTAACTGCAACAAATACGGCAGAGTACAGTAAACTACAGGCAACATGAGTCCAAGAAAATCACGAGGAGTGCGCTCACATACTGTAAAACAGCTCTAAATCATCCAGGGAGTAATCAGACAATCATCTCAGAGCACAAATGATAGCTTTTCAGTGGGCTGATGAAACGAAAGAGAAAGGTATTTATTAACTTAACAAACTCAATAAACAAACTGACCTTAAAGGACTTTACTTTGTTTATATGTGGCGGACCCTGCCACCTTTCTAGCTTCAAACAGTGTTCAGGGGACCTTATTTTCCTCTGAGAACAGCTTGTTTATTCTGTTATGGAAGCAATAAATATGTCTGAGTTTGTATTATGACTTCTTTAATATTGTAAATATTACAATTCTTCTCCAAAGATACACAGTGCCCCTTAAAAGCAGAAGAGAAAACAGTAACTTAGATTTCAACAGGAGATCTTGCACCCTTCATAATAGGGAAGAGATACTCATCTTTTTAAGAGCTGACGCTTTATCTGAACGCTTTGATCTAACAAAAGTTCTTTTGACTCAGACGAGCGTGTCCAGACAGGACGACAAGCCCCATGGGCTTCTTGAGGGAGATGAGTGTCAAATTATTGTCTGCAACTGTGGAGGCTTTCCCTTCTTTTCACGCTGATCCTGTTTTAATAACATGCTATCAAACCCCACTGAAACTATCATTTGTTCATAAAAGACATCATTTAACACGCGTGAGGTGGGATAATCTTGGTAAACTGTGATGTTTCTCCACATATTTCCAGGATGTTCTGCAACCATGAGTGTGTGTGTGTGTGTAGGTGTGTGTGTGTGTGTGTAGGTGTACAGTAAGTCAGGCTTGAGAGAAAAAAAAACAGTTTTATGGCAAAGTAAGTAGTTAAGACTCCACTTTTGTCATGAGAGACTGTAAAAGAAGATTTAATCAGAAGTCTCCCCCACACTTATTCCACTGTTATTCACCAGCTACAGCATGACAACCATATTCACCAACAGGGGCCATGTGACACAGCCTTAATGAAATATGACTCTGTGGTGTAAAATCAGATCCCCTCTGGGAACAATGGTGTAAAAGTGAACTCGGTGGCTGGAGTTTAAAATGGCCACTATTGTGATGTTATGGTGATAAAGAGTGTGGAAGAACACAGCAGCACATTATGGAGGCGTCTGAGAAGCGGAAACATGGTGTCTCTGTGTGAGTAAAGCAGTAATTAAGCGTTGCTTACTTTGAACAGCAGAAGCGCGCAGATGACAAACAGTCTCATGTCTCCAAGTCTCCAAAAAATCCCCCGAGCGGACAGATTGGTGCGTCTCAAAATCAGAGTCAGAACTTTGTTGTTTTTTTCAATCTGCATGAAAATACCTTCAAAACTCTCACTTCTTCTAAATCTACACGAGTCTGCTTAAAAAAGACAAACTTCCTCCAAAGCGAGCTGGCAGAAAAAGTTCGGCACAGTCCGGTAATCAGATGTTTGTTTGTTTTTTTACGCATGAGAAAGCGACTTTAAAACGCAGCCTGTGTAATCCACAGATTGTCCCAGGAGCAGCTCGGCAGACGCATTTCCCTCTCTAAACGCATTCCCCGCTGCTTCTGTCTTGACTTCGCACAAAGTTTCTTCTGTTTCGGCTGGCAGGATGCGTAGACTGGCCACTTCTCTCCAGCAGCTTTGCAACAGATGAGGCAGGGGGAAAAAAAGCTCCGGCGAGCTCTCCTGGGCCTTTTCTCCTCCCATCTCCTCAGCTTTCAAAGCGGCCTCCTGATTGGCTGCATCCCTGCGACGCGGGGCTGGAAACAAGAGTGTAATAAAAGGCGAAGGGTCACTTGTGTGTGTGTGATAATGATTGATAGACCCTCATACCTGCAGAAATCATCACGTATGTGCTCACAAAACACAAGCTGACAGATTTAATGTACGACAATATTACCAAACACTAATGTATGGAAGCCCAAAGTGTCCAATATTGATTAAATGGATGAACATGAAATTAAAAGTAGCCTACATGAATGAATACAGACAAAATACCAGTGGTGTGATATAACTTAGTGCCAGATCGAGTTACTTTACTGACATGAAATTGTAATTAGTCACTAATGACAAGTACTTGCACTTTTAATCTCATTTCTTAACAAATTATGTAAATGACTGTAAACAGGAATATATTTGTTCGAAGGTCAAACTGTCTACACACCCAGCTGGTGTTAATTAAAAATAGTTTTGATTGGCTAATTTTGTTTTAATCTGACCTGCTGAGCATCAGGCGCACCGGTGCAACCGATGTTTTTGGAGCATGTGCAACCAACATAGGTGCAACCTGGAGCTCTGACTTTATACAAGTATGTTGCATCATTACAGTTTTTATATATATAATAGTTAAAATATTACTTACACATTAATACATCAGTGATAATAATTCAGTTATATAACATATAACTGAATAATAAAGTATAATAATATAATATAATATAATATAATAAAGTTATATAACATATAACTGAATAACACTCACACTGGCCATTTTACTGAATTGCTGCTCTACATTTTGCTCCTGATACTTAATGTACCTTTACTTAAACAAACTTTTCAATGTGAGAGGATTTTCGTGCTACTTTAGATTAAGGACTTTTACTCCAGCACGGCAAAATATATAAAAGAACCATAAAATAGTGATGTAATCTGTATATTTTTAATTATAAAATGCTATTTCAAACCTTTTCTTTTCACAATAATATTTTATCTCTCATTCATGGGATTATTTGTTTCAGTATGTCTTATTTACCTATCTATTTAATACTTAACACATTGGATCCCAGACAATATGGCGTAATGGGTGCTGGCAGTAACATTCAAGGGTTGAAGTAACTAATTACAGTTACTGAAAATGTTGTAATTAAGTCATCTTTTAGGGGTTCTTGTACTTCTAGAGTACTTTTTTAAGTCTGTAATTTTACTTTCACCACATAATCTACTTGGTTATCTTTAAAATTATAATTGAACACTGAGTAAACATCAACCGGTAAAAAGTAACTGATACTCTGAGTAGTGTTTCAGAGGAATACTTTTACTTGAGTATTATTTTAATACCAGTAGTAATCTAATCTATCTATACTCATACTTCAGTACAGATACAGTACTCCTTCCCCCACTGGTAACATTTAAGTAAGTTCATTTACTCAAGTACTGTGCTTAAGTGTTATTCTGTTTTATGCACCTTTATACTTTTACTCCATTACATTTCAGAGGCAAATATCATATGTTTTACTCTCCAATGCATTTATTTTGATGCTTTAGTTACATTGCAGATTCAGATTATTAAAACAAAATATAATCAACAAATAAATTGTGATTAAAAAAAAACACAGATTTGTTTCCCAGGATAAAACCCTCTGGAGGTCTGCGACCTGACACCATTTTACAGCCCTACAGGGCCACTTACGTAGAGCTGTGATCAGTTGTTATCAGAAACAAAAGAGAGCACGTGAATCAAACAAGATGCTCTGAAGCTGCAGCACATGTTTGATCTCAGCAATTCAAAAGATTAGAAAACCAACGCAGGGTAAATTACACACCTTGTAAATTCTAGTGAATGCATCGCAGGGGGGCCTGGAGACTTCAGAGGAAAACAAATGGAGAGATCTCTCAGACACAATACTACTTGCACTTCAAAGCCTGCCGAGGGACGAGAGGAGACGGAGGGGATGTTCCTGCTCTGATTAAACTTCAGGCTGCACTTCAGTCTTCTCCTTTCTCTCATTCATCCACACAGACAGATAAAAATAAAGGCTTCTTGATTTTGATTTGAAAATTCCTTAATTTCCCAGCTTGGGATCAATAAAGTATATCTATTCTATTCTATTCTAAATGAGTGCAAAAACTCTCAAACTCACCAAGTGATTTTTGTTCAGTGTTGAGTCGTAAAAGGCTTTTTTTTGTTCTTTAAACCAAGTGGAAGAAAAACTCTGGCTGTGAGGGAATAACAATTTGTTTTATTTCATGGAGATTGTATTGTTTATTTTATTATTTATTTGATGTCTGCTCCAGCAAACTGTAAAAATATTCATCTGGCCAAGTAGTTTTTGAGTTATTGGGTCTTTAAATGGCTTCTATCAGCATGTTTCCAACACAAACCAGCTTGTTTTTTTTTTCAGAATCAAGTGTTATTTTCATTATTTCCAGTGCAGCTATTTGCTTCATTCTGTCTTGCTTTGAGATCTTTAGAAAATATTTACAGCAAGAGGACTTTAATTGGTTGTTATTGCTTGTTTAAAGAAAAAAAAACGGCTTCTAGAACAAAAACTACTCATTAAGAAGAAGACTTTTTGCAGCGCATTGAAGCAAACATCAAATAAGTAATAAAATAAACTCAAGCTTATCAGTAATCAGAAAAATAAACAGTCCCATGTCACTTCTTTCACTCTTTACTTGTCTACTTGTCTTGCTGCAGGGGCACAGACTCTTTATCAGTGGGCTGAGTCCCTCTGTGGTCATACATGGGTGGGAACGATAAGGGAGCTATTAAAAAAAAAAAAAAAAGACATGATTTTGTCCACAAGCCTGAGGAGAAACTAACCAGAGGGGCAGGAGAAGAGGGAGTGGAGGGGGGAGGGCTGAGGTCATTGGCCTGTTCAAGGGTTGTTGCGGTTCTTGGCAGGAACAACTTGAACGACACCAAAAATTGCAGCATTTCACGACATCCATCCCCTCAGGTCTGGAGAGGTCAGCGGGAGATACTGCCAAGGTGTCAACCCCTCCCACCATTGTCAATGAGCCCACATCAGAGCGACTGCATCACTCCTCACCCTCCTTCCCCACTTCCCTTATTCACTGTTTTGTGGTTTGTATTTGACTGAGGGGTCTACAGGTCGGTTTTATCACCCGCCTCACCCCTCCCCACCCCTTCTTGAATTGTACCCCCAGAGGTGTTTACGGGGAGGCTGACAGGATGTTCGGCCCACCAGGAGATCAAAGTCTCCTCTCCGAGTATATGTGCCGATGCTCGCTGTGACCTTTTCAACTCTAATAGGGTTAACATCACAGACGCATGCAAGGCTGGGATTACAGTAGAGGAGCTGGATGATCTACGTCGTGGCAGCGGATCAGTTTCCTTCCTGCTGTGGTTCACACACACAAGAAGAATCAGAGCTCATTTTTCAGTAATGGGGCGATCATCCTCAGGATATGGGCAGCGGTTCACAGAGGAGAGGATTCCTGAATATAAGTGTGCAGTCACGATTAACTGCCATATTAGGACTGTTTCTTGAGAGAGAAAAACACACAATCATGATTCCTGTTGTAAAGTTTTAGTTACGAGGAGCACAGGCTGCTTGGTTTTTAAAAAGTGTATTTTCAACATTTTCCATGAAACAATACAAAGGCTAAATAATAGTGGTTGAAGAGACAAGTTCAAGGCAGTGCTGGCCTTCAGTTAAGGCTTCTTGTGTCACTCTGACTCAGAAAAAATCAGGACATTTGAACAACAAATACATTATATGCAGCATGACTTAACCCCATAAACCATAGTCACACGGCGGCCATTTTCCTCTGACATCACACTCAAATGCTGGGAGGCTTGAACGCTGAGATAATGTTATGCTAGGGAGGGAAGCTGACAACTTGTAGACAATCTGACAACTTGTCACTTCATCAGCAATTAATTAGATGATGGACAATGAAAATCTGGAGGGATTTCGGACCATATTTTAGGCTAAAACATATTTGCTAACATTAGCATTACTGTTTGAGTCGATCCAGTGCATTTTACTCAGAGGCTTTTAAATAAATGTGTCCAACATGCGTGTCGGGTTAATTTACAGCTTTCTCATTGTATCGTCTAATGCCATCAAACAGTAATGTTAGCAAGGAAGCGGTTGAATGCTAGCATTAGCTATTGTCTAACAGAAGCTAACAGGATTATCAAATATGTTGTTTAACCTTGAAATATGCTGCAGATTTTCACTATCCATCATCATCTCAGCTGCTGATCAACCAGGAAGCAGTGAAATGATAATAATGTCAGATTTTCTTGAACAAAGCCGTACGACATTTGAGCTTCCCACCATGAGTGCGATGGGAAATGAGGAAAATGGCCGCCATGTGCGAATATGGTCTATTCTGAAAGGAAGCCTCCATTTTGATTAAACTGAAGGCTCTGAGCGTTACTGCATCATTAATCAGGTGAAATACAGAGCAGTGTTACATGAATTGATATCAGAATGCATGATAGCAAATCAGACTTGAACAGCTGCTTATCCAAACAAATCCTTTATATTCACAGACTCATCTTACAGTGAATAAAAATGTGATCTCACAAAGCCTGAATGTACTGATTTTGTGTATTTCCAGGGTTGGAGAGCAAGTAAACATTTAAAATATAGTTTCTTTTATACTTACACACAAGATTATTCAGGGCATCACTTACAACGCAAGTTCATTTGTACGTGTGCACCGTGTCACGGGTATTGCATTTGCCCAAATAGTTCCCTTTGTCTGTCTCCCATCATGACACTGCATAACAACTACTTTGTTCCAAACCGCAGTAAAAGAAGCTGGCAGGAAGTGAATTCCTCTGAAGCTCACTCACAGACTCTCAGCTCACGTGTTTCAGAGTCATCAGACATTTTCAGCGCCTCATAAACAGCAACAATACCAGTACAGGCAAGCATCCAGCCAACCAACAGTTTACTGAGTTCATTAACAACATCTTATCCACATCTGAGTCAGAGTAGAGTAGTAAGGTGTGTTTGAATCTGATCGGCAGGGGAATAGTGATCGTACATAAAAACAGATGATTGGAATTCAGTGTTTACACATGGCTCAAGCAGAAAAAGGCACTTTTCAGATCAAATAAAACAGGGATATAGTCGTGTGTAACAACAAAACTAGCACAGACACATTTGTAAAGATCTTGACTCCACTGTGTGTAAGGCATCGGAAGGCTCTCCTCTGGAGTGTCATTGCATCCAAGCTCCAAGATCATGACAAAAAGAGTGAATGTATATCACGTACTTGACCATTAAAGCAGTTATTGCTTTAATTGTAACAGATTTACATCGCTTAGAGCCGAGAGGAATGCAGAGTTATACACTGTGGTATTGTGGTGCACATCTGGATCATCAACAAGATCAGAAAACAGCAGTTTACCCCCGTGTCTTTCTTTACAAAGTAAACCCTCTGGTGGTATTTACCAGTATTGCAATATGGAAATCTCGAGCAACATCTACAATAGCTTTCAAGTTTCCAGGAGTTTTAAGAAGGTGCCATTGCCAAACAATGGCTTTGGGACATTCAACAGCAAAGGGATCACAGCAGGAAGAAGCCAGAAGAGTCTGGGGTGTTCACAGCGATTCTTCTCTCTGTGTCTGAGGCTGCATCGGCGTGCGTCACATCCCTGGAATATGACTCACTGGATATACAGTTCAACAGCAGTTCACAACCTCAAACATCGAGCTCTTCTCCAGCCACAAAACAAGGCCACTCTTTGGAATGATGCTGATTAAAAACAGTACACAACTGTAAAGGAAATATGCAATAAAAATATCAAATCATTTAAGAGTTTAAAAAAAAAGTGCTCAGTGTATAGTTGCTCTCTCAGAGAGATCAGGGGCTGAGGAGGAAAGTTTCCCAGCATGTAAAGGAAGTGGAGTGTGGCGAGCATCTCGGCGGTGAAGTTCCTCCGCTCATTGCTCATCTCATTTGCCAGCATTCTCAGTGGGATTGTATTCAGTTTCACCAGCCGACACCTGAGAGATGCGGCGTGTGGAGCCCCAAAGGCGACGGGGGAATTGTCCTGAGCGAACCTGGGAACAGGAGAAAACATGTAAATCCTCACTCGAGGGCTAAAGCGGAGATGTTAGAGTAAAGACACTCAATTATCATCTGAAAAAACGGGTTTTTAACAAGTACTTAGCATATGATTACCCAACACCACCACCTCCTCCTCACACACTCACGCATACAAACATGAACCGCCGCCCCACTCCTGCATCTCACTTCTCACCTCTTCTGGCTTCCCTGCCCCCACCACGATTAACTTCCCGTCCTCCAGTCCCACTAGGATGTGGCTGCACTCCTTGGTGACGGAAACACTCCTCACGGCAACCTTCAAGGCCAGGGGCGTTACTGCAGCATCCAGGCTATCAAACAGAGAAGATTTAGAATCACTGAGGTTGGTATAAAGATGCATCCTGAGTGATCCGATCACAAGTGGATAGATTCAGGCCCTTCAGTTCAAACCGGGAGTAACCATGCGTCTCTTCCGACCACTTGTGATTGGATCTCACTTCCCTACTCTATGTGCAAATAAACGCATGCATCACTGGAACAAACCAATACCACGTTTTTACAAAAGGAAATAAATATCCTCATGTATAACATTTGCCGAATTAAAAAGTATGCCCAAATACTTACAAATGTGTTGTAGACAGCATTTAACAAGGTTTATAATGTTTCCCATACACAAAAACTCACAAAATTGAGCAATTCTTTAAGGGAGTCTGGGGACTTTCTCCACAGGCATCAAAGAAGTAGCTTACATTGGTTACTGTTTACTGTATTTATTAAATTTGACATGTTTACTGTCAATAAAATGCTTTCTTCTTTAGTATATTTTGTGCAAATGATGAAATCTGTTGTGTGTTCATACAGCTGTTGGGAGGGAAGAAGCACTTTAGACACGGAAACAGGTGTCACTTTTTAAAAAGACAATAAAAACTTCATGTATTGGATTTAATGCCAAATTTACAGGAATGTGCCAATCATTTAGACTTTGCCGTAGCAGTTTTGCAAAGTATGTCACGTTTGTCCACACCTCAACTCTTAAAATGACACCATTTGTAAAAGAGACTGGTGATATCACAGTTTCCATTTCAATGTTTAGTTGAAACGGACAGTGTGTTCACAAAACTCTACAGAGACCCTGCCCTCCGCCTGCATTTTCTCATCATTTTGCCGTGTTCGGGGGCGTTTCTCAATGTCAGAGACCCCAGGGAAATAAAGTTGATTGTTCAGTCTCACGCCCACGTCGTCAAATACCAATGCTTTGAGTTGGCGAGCCACTAACCCAAACGAGACTCAACAATAAACCATCTTTCATGCTTACCGCATCTTTGAATGGCATGTTTACACACAGAAACGAACAAATCCTGCGTATTGTGCCGTCAAAGTTTTGTATACATGCTGCAAATTATGCTCTCAATGTCTTTACCTGCATAAATCCCGTATGTGGAGGCTACCCTGCATGGTCCCCAGGATGATGTATTCAGACACCAGGTGGAGCGCAGTCACCTGCTCCTCCATGGTGAAGGAGGACAGCAGACAGCCGTTTACTGAGTAAACATGAATGGAGTACTTGCCCTGCAGGAACAAGCAGGATTGTGGTTTTGGCATAAACGAGTTGACAAACTTGTTTGAGCGTGTGTTTCAATAATCACTGACGGTACGTGTGAAGGTACCTTTCTATGAGAGCGTTCCTCCAGCGAGGTCTGTACCACAATGTGGCCCTCCATGCCCACCTGGAGCTCAGAGATTTGGGCTGGTACGCAGCTATCACCAGGAGGCCGCAGTGTTCGCAGAAACTGGCCTCGTCGGACAGTGTGCACTATCACAGTCCCGTCCTGACAACACAGTGGACGGCAAGTAGGGGTCAGTAAAGATGCAGTAACACCAACACTTTTTGTTTCTATGATGTAGACCGTTCTCTACATTTTGTGCATTGTACATTTTTCTTAAACCAAAGACACGTGCACTCACATGTAGCTTGTTTATTGGAATTTTTGGCAACCTGTCATGCTGCAACTTTTGGCAACAGAGAGACGAAACTCAATGTAAAGCTCTTAAAGCTAAGGCAGAGCATAACATTTGTATTATGTACTTTCCCATAATTTTAATACTAGCAAGGAACACTTAAAAGAAATAGCTCAGACCAGACAAAACTGTGCTTCATTCTGTAACGTTAAGCTTTCCATGTATAAACAACCGCTGGCTATAAGTTAGGAACATCTGTCTCTTCCAACCTATAAAAAGTGTGTGTTTTTGGTGTTGTTTCCTGTGGCTGGTACAGATTACATTCTCACTTCTAATGAACCACATCACAGTTTTCTTGGAGAACATCCAACTAGGATTTTTTTCAAAGCATATTGTGGTTATTTAGGTCGAACAACATTTTTCACACCTGCACAAACCTACAGAGCTCAAGAGCTTAGTGAGAGGGAAAATTCAAAAAAAGTCTTCTGACATATAGCTTTATGCAGCTGCGTTTTCATCCAAAGTACTCAGAACTTTGAGTCCCGGGAACTAAAATAAATTTTCCTTCATCCTGTTGTCCGCGTTTCCACTGCGGTCTAAAGACCCAAGAAGAACAGGCAAGTTAGTCCGCTGACGTATGAAAAAGTGGCTGTTTTTACAACTTTACAACAACAATGCCTGGACTTTGTAGTAGGTCTTTCTCTCCTTTCTTCTGTAACTCCATAGTGATGTGTCAAGGCATAATGAACAAATGGTTTGTGGCTACAGATTTTTCAAAAACGATGGCAGAAATAAAATGCTGCAAGTACTCAACCAATCACACATGTTCAGCGGAGTAAAATAACGTGTCAGGAACTTAATTCAGATTCTGGTCCCAGCAGCTGAAATGCACTGTGTTCCTACAAAGGTTCCTGCAGTGGAAACTCGGCTCAACAATCAGTCAGTCGAGCAACTCGGAAATTACTCTGCAACTATCTTAATAATTGATTAATACTAGTAGTAGTAATTTTTCAAGTGGTCAAGTAAAAAAACTTGCTATTTGCAGACATCACTTTGGGCAATTATCACTATTTTCTGATCTTTCATCCACCAAAAGATAAACAAAATAATGAAAATCATAAGTTGCATTTCCTTGTTACTCATTGGGCAATATGTGAGTTTTGTATCAAGCTTCTAGCAGTTCATAGCAAGAGTTATCTCTGACCTTTGACCCTGAGACGGCCATGTCCAGTTCAGTGCTGATGGCCACACAGGTGACCTCCTGGTCGTGTCCGCAGAGAACCTGCACCGGTCGAGGAGACAGGCCGCTGGAGAAGCCACCCTGAAGGACAACGCAGCCATTACTCCTACGGCAGCTTACAATTATGCACATGTGCACAAGCATGTGAGTGAGCCGAGATGTTTACCTGCTGTAGAACCTGCCACACGATACAGGATGTGTCCCTTGAACCAGAGATGAGGTAGATGCCACAGAGATCCAGAGCCAAGCAGGTAACAACGTCTTTGAAGAAAACAAAAAAAACACAAATAAATATGTAACACTTACAACAAAGCACACATATATATTGTAAGCTAGACATTCGGCAATAAGAGCTCACCAATGTGCCGGCAGATCCTGCCTACCAGCTTGCCCTTCCCCAGCTGGGTGACACGCAGACTGCAGTCCCAGTGTCCCCCACTGAATAGCAGACGGCCGTCGTTGGACACCACCAGCACCTGAGCGCTGATCTCCACCCCGGGTGAGAATGGTCCGCTCAGGAAGCGCTGCGTTCTGAACCACAAAGCAGGGTTGGAAAGATCAAAGCGAGTTCGAAACGAGAAGTGAGAGCGAACGGCGGCCTAAATGTGGAGGAGATTTATAATCTACACATTAAACTGTCATGACATCTGCAAATTACAACCTGCATGAACCCCGGCGCTCAGATGACTCTTATTCTGATTTATATTGTGTTTATGTGATCCACGTTCAAGGTCAGTTTAAAATAAGATCCATTAAAACAAATTGCAATTAATTTAACAGGCTTTGAAGCTTCGCAGACAAAGAAGGACAGGCAGACAGATGTTCTGCTTCAGTGAATCCAACTGTCAGGAAAGTTTAATGCATCTTTAAGCCAGCTGAGGATGATGTATAACTGCGGTTCCCAACCTTTTTCTTTAAGGGTCCTCTTTTCTATCATTGAATAAACTCATGATTAATGATGTATGTTATAGATATTTCATACTATATTTTACAATAACAGTAAAGAACAACTGATAAACTGTACTATTGACTGTTACAGTGAACGCAATAACTGCAGGAAGTCTATGTAAAACAAGCAATTTGAATGATTTTTGAGCAGATTTCTGTGAATATTGCATCAGACATGAGTTTTCCTCATATTTTTAGGAACATTTTACACAATTCTCCGTATGATGTATTTTTTATTTTATTTTTATACATACTTCATAGGTTTGTTTTTTTGTTTTCTCTTCCCTGATGCATTGCCATTTTTCTGCCATTTGGTCATTTTAGCTAACATTATTTAGTAGAGAGTGAAAGCTCTGTGTAGCCGTTGTGTTCAGGTCTTCATCGTGCCCTTATCCTGTGAGAATTTTTTTGAAAGTTCATATCTAAAATAATCTAAATGTTACTTTTCTTCACAGACATGAATGAAATGCTGAGATATACTCCCACTGTATAGATACTATTTTAAAATTTTCATACATCCCTTGAAACCAAGAAGGCCTCCTGACCTCCTGTGAAGTTTTGGTGACCTCTAGTGGGGGTCAGGACCCCGAATTTGGGAACCAGTGATGTATATCATATTTCTTTCTCAGAAAAACAAGCAAGCAACAAGCTATATTCATCTGGAAAAACTAACAGACACACAACACACTGATCACCTTACAGATGAGGCCCCGTGTGGTCGGGACATATCCGGGAGATTTTGGTAAACTGATATTTAACAATCAGTAATTCTGGATGTTGGATGATTGGCCTAAACTAAAAACAAACATAAGTATGGGGTTGATATGGGTGTTGGTTTTCTGAGGGCGCTCACTTGGGATTAGTCATGGTGGGGTCCTTAGTGAAGGTGAAGTAGTTGGCGATGTTTTTGTCGTACGGCAGCCAGCTGTGTGTCCCGATCAGCCCATTGGAACTCACAGTCACCTGCAGAGAAAAAGTGCCAGAATACAAAAATGCTGAAGCTCTATTATTTAGATTTCACGTCTTATTGTTCTCATGACTGTGTCGAGTTTTACAGCCTTTGTGAAAGTGTCCAACTGAGCCTTACCAACATATCTGAGCCCTGGATGATGAAGGAGCGATTCTGGTTCTTTGGTACGACTGCCTGGACCAGAGGAAGGCCATCGCTTACCACCTGAGGCAGCAAACACGTATAAATACATACACACAACCCAACACAACATGATTATTCATTCAGAGGAATAATGACAGGACTTGTTAGAACTCACCTCCACAAATGGCCGGAGCTTTTTGAGCTGCTCAAAGATGTTCGGGGGCACAGTGTCCAGGCGGGCATGCCGCCTCACTGCATTCTCAGCGGACATACGAGGAGGATGAGGCTCCTGGTTGGAGACAGAAGTATGATAAAGAGAACTTAACAGCATTTTGTTAATAATAAAGGGTTTGAGTCTGTATCCCAACACAAATATCCAAGGAAGTATGATTCTCTCTCATTTCAGGCTCACATTCAGCAACTGGTGAAAAAGTAGCTGTGATTTAGTCCAGTAGTTGTACCTTAAGGAGCTGACAGGGAGTCTGACCAAAGTTGCTGATGATGCCTTCCAGGGCCTTACGCTCCGTCTCATTGGCAATTGCGTCTAGATCTACTGCACCTGCAGAATAACAGAAAGCAATACAACACTGTTCATGCAGAAAGACTGAAGGATACTGAGACATGAGGAGTAGGAGACAAGACAACTGAAGAAAAGATTAAAAGATCAACAGGTTCAGTTCATCACTAGGAAGAAAGAGTGTACATGTTTTCCTTACCCTCATAAGTGCAGTAGTAGAAGACGTTGAGGGCATCCACTGCCTCTTCGCCTCTCTGCTTGCAACCGAAGATCAGGTCGATCCACTCATGGAGGTGATTGGACACGTGATCACATTCCTGGAGTTTAGGATACAAACGGTTGTCATCTTGAATAGTTGTCTTAATACACTAAGTCCAGGGTTTGTACACCTTCTTAAGAGTAAAATTCAAGCGCTTTTCAAGCACTTTCAAGGTATATTGACCAAAAATTAGAAAATCTCAAAGTCTTTATCATCTAAATTGTTATAAATGCAAATAACAGAATTCCTTTATCCCTACAGTAATCAATGTACATTGCAACTTTATTCATTTTACCAGCTGTTTCTATGAACTTTTATAAACAAATGTGACAAATAAAAGATTTTTGGTTCACACCACTGACATCAGAATATGTTGAAAATTAAGAGTATAATAAATTTCAAGCATATTTGTAACTTTGAAATTCTTTTGGTTAAAATGAAGCATTTTCTCTTCTGTTTGTGTCGACTCACCAGGGCTTTCCTGTGCTTCCTGATGAAGTCTTCTCTTGATGTGGCCCATCGAGGCAGCAGAACATCTGTCACTGGGTCCTGAGATATTTGCAAATGTCCCAGGTCGAAGCCTGCAACAATCAAGCAGCAGCGATGCATGAGGTTTGAATATTAGCACATGAACAACTTTATGACTAAAAACTTTGCATGTGACAATAAAACAAAGCAGATTAATTTGCTTTCACACAGTCAGTTTACCCAAAAGGTACAATCTCTCTCACCGTTCATGTTCTGCAGGAACTCTGGGAAGTAGAAAAACTCGGGGATGAGCTCTTTGACGTCAGCTGGACTCTCCATGCGAGCCTGCCAGGCTGCTGCCACCGAGTGGAACTGCCTGTCTGCACAGTCAAACCTTAACAACAACGACATGCATCAATACGGTGCCACAGAATACCAGGAAATGTATCAAAATATCACATACTAGTCAGCGCTCCCACCTGCCACTCTGCAGCTGGATGTGCAGAGTCGTGAATGGCTCCATGCGGATCATGTAGTGCATGACTCCTGCTGCATTAGAGTAGTGTGTGCCATAGTGGAATTTGTCGATGGTGCCTGTTGGGTCCTCAAAGCTCTCGTACCTGGTGACAAACAGAGAAAAAAGCTTGTTGAGTAAAAAAAAAATCTCTCTGTAATGCAGCTATTAAAAAGCATTAAAAGACAATATATATACCATGTCGTGATGTAACAATAACCCAAATCTAAAAGCTATTATCTAAGCACTTACTTTTCTCTGACATTCTGTGCATGGCGGGGGTTGACCACGCCGATGGGTTTGGACAGATCTCTGAAAACTGCCGGGTCTTCCAGATTCAGATCGGAAGAGGTGTAGTCACACAAGACCCACGGGAACTGAAGAGGAATAAAAACCACAACATGAGGCCTCCTCAGACTGTAAGTTCATCGTCTTTCCAAAGAAATTGAAGAGCAGGCTACACTGTGAGGGTAGAGTGAGTGTCCTTACCACAGGATACTGAGACAGGTCGTTGTAAGTGCGTCCAGCGATGGTGTTCAGTTGCATCAAATACTCAAAATTGGAGATTTCTCGGCAAACCCATTTCTGTTCAACACACCAACATCGGTTTGTTTAAACACAATGAGCACACTTCAGATTTTAATGACTCAGCGTGATAGAGAGAAGTGAAATAAATAAACACCTGTGTGAGCCCCGATGCCTTCAGGAGCTCTTGGGGGGAGCGAGAGCCGAAGTAAAACAGGTTGGGAGGCCGCAGCCCGAGGATCCTGGAGTACACTTTGTTTCGTACCTGAAGGGGCAGACAAACGATTTCATTTTCTATTTTACTTTTAAATCTTTTTCATTCTAATTATAGAGAAGAAGGAGTACAATTTGATCTGTGCATCACCTTCTTTCTGAAGTTGATGAAGTAATGAGCCTGGTCTATGAAGAACAGCTCCAGAGCAGATCGTCGCAGGTTGTAGCGCCTCAGATGGACTTCTCTGAGCTGAGACAGAGGTCTCTTGAAGTCAAACCCGATACCTAAAAAGACACGGATATCCATTGACTTCTGTAAGGATCCTTTGAAGAACTAGTTATGTGTGATGTTCATGATCACATATTTTCATACCTTCCTCCGTCTCCTCTTTCTCGCTGCTGCCGTCATAGAAGTAAAGATGGTGTGTGGTGACCTCCAGACGACCCGGAACAACCGCCACGATGGTGATAAGCTCACAGTCTTCAGACAGAACCAGTTTCTCTTTCTGGCTCTCGTCCTCTCCCTCCACCCTGACAGCATGGGAAAAAAAGTTAATCATTTACAGTGTCTTAAATATTTTAAGGCCTGTTTGGTGAAATGTAGTGTGTCAAAATGCGAAGTGACTTTTTTCCTTGTGTTTTTGACCCATGGATAACTTATGGAGACTCACTTGTCATCCAAAAAGACGACATCCTCTTCTCCTAACTGATCGTCCTCCATGTCGCTCACTTTTGCTTCCTTTGCAACGGCCAAAGGGAGGGGTTCAGAGCTCCGAGGGCTGTCGGCCCCTAAAAATCACACAAACAAAAACATCTTTAGAGTGCCGTTCCTGTACATTTCTTACTTGACAAAAGAGTCAAGCGAATATGTTTATATACACAGTGACATACCCATGTTGTCCCTCTGGGCACTGGCCTCACTGTGAGGATCATAGTTGTAGTTGGGCACAAGTTTGAGGCGCATCTTTGAGTAGGTCTCTGCACCGGATAATTTCAATTTCACCTCTGGTTGAATTCTGTGGAAAAGGAAAAAAGAGAGAAATTCAGCAGAAGGACAATTTGTTTTTAATTATTTTTATGCACAACTTGGAGGCCACTGGCAGTCAACATGTCATCCAATTGTATTTCTGTCATGTGCTTTAGCGTCTTCTAGCATGTTATTAACAAAAGAGACATTGTACACTGCAGGATTGCCCCTACAGATGACTAAGTTGCTCTTCTCTCAGACTCTTTCATTAAAAAAAAAAGCATCTTTGGTGCTGCATTGCTCTTGCAGGTCCCTCTAATACACCACTTCACCATTGTTATGCACTGGCACAGACACCTGCATGTGTGTGTGAAAGAAACAGAAGTCATATTTTGTCATACCTGTTGGCCCATGCTCCTCTCTCACTGGTCAGAAGCCTGCGGAGAGCTCTCCAGTGCTGCCACACCACCCCCTGCTGGCTGGAGATCTGCTTCTGCCAGCTGAAGTGCCTGCTGTTCTCACTCCGGACTCGCTTCAGGTAGGGGTCCACGATCACCTCCTGCTTTCACACAAACAAGTGTCAGATCATTTACTGCATGCGAAAGCAAGCTCTTTTGTTGTATGACAGCGTTTGTTGCATGAAGTCTGAAAGTTTTATAACCTGAAACTTGGACTTGCTGTCTGATCTGTCCTTGTCCCGTCTGAAGGCCGTGCTCATCAGGTCGTCGAAGCAGGAGTTCCAGAAATTGGACATGATGTCGTGGCTCCTCCCAAATATGTCCTGCTCATACTGCTCCATGGTGGGCTGAACCTGGAGGTGGATTTTTTTTTAGAAATATATATAAATATATATGCAAACAATGACTTGTTTTGGTTTTTCTATATGTAAAGACTACTTTTTACAACTCTTAAAGGAAGATTACTGTGTTGGATGTATAAAACAGGACGATTCTTCCTGTACAAAGGAGAATCAGGAGTGGAAACACACTATCCTATGTCTTTAATAGTTTGTCTTTATTTATTTATTATATTAGACGAGATATTTTTGCAACTACTCTACTGTTTAATCTCATGACAGTTTTTTCTTTTGGTTTTCTTTCATGCTACAAACATGAAGCTGAATAAAAAAAAAAAAAAAATACAAACACTTATAGAACAAGTCTAAACTGCAGACACATACACACTTGAGAAATCAGCCTGGGCCAAGTTTCAAAACTCTCACGGCAGCCAAAGTTATGCCACACTGGCTAATGTATTGCAGGATCCGTATACAGAAGCAATCTAAACAAAACAGATTTATGAACATGCACTGTCACACACAGTCATGATAAATCCACTTCTCAGCCAGCGGTTAGTGTGTCTGGCATCCGTTCATAAAATATCTCAGCTTCAAGTTGGAGCATAAACTGATCTCTGCTTAAAATACACTGAAGGTCAGCTAGAAAAGACTTGGGAGTTTGGGGATGTTTCTTTCTGCTTTCTAAACTTGTGATAACATCTTTAAAACATGGATTAGATTTCCACCAGGAGGTAGCTGGTCAGACCAGGAGGAAAGATTGTGAAAATCCTGAGTGTACAATAATGTGACAGAGAACAGAGCCAGCCATCTGAGAGTGGATGGTTGATTATATCGGCTTTGTCATACCAAAGACTGGAAGGGAGGCTCTTTAAACTCCCTAAACACAAGCTAAATGACAATGAAATAGACAATGTCAACCAAAACACAGACCTGATGCTGGTAAAAACTCTGCCACTCCACCGTGTGACAGAAAGCCTTCAGGTCCTGGGCGAAGGTGGTGCTGCCGTTGGTGATGGGCAGGTTGGGTAGTTGGTTTTGGAGGGTGATGGGGTCGGCATGCTGGTCGAGAAGCGTCCGCACGATGGGCACCAGATGGGGGAAAGCCTCTGTATGTTCACAGTTGGTGCTGTCCATTACACCTCCTGGCCACAGGGGGGCGCCTAGCTGCCCCAGCAGGAAGCACACCTCCTCCCAACTGAGACACAGCACCGTCTGGAGAAGGCTGTGGAGCTTCACATAGGCCATGTCACACACCTGAAGAGGGGGGAGGCAAATCAGAAGCAAATATTTGAGTCCAGTCATACAGTTTATTTAGAGATGGTAAACAAACAGCAAATGTACTCAAAAGTGTCAGAGATAAAAGAACTCATATACTGTTGTGACTGTTATTATACTGTATATTATCAGACTACTCAGATCTTGAAGTAGAAGTAGTAATACCCCAGTGTAGAAATACTGTTGCAAGTTAAAATCATGCATTTGAAGTTTTACTTAAGTGGGCAAAAGGTACATGTTTGCTTTAGTTTATCATTATGAAGTATATGTTGATTGAACAATGTCATGGCTGTAGAATTTAGAATTTATTTAAAAGGAGCAATATGTAAGAATTATGTTTAAAACATTCAGAAACTTACTAAATTTATCAACAGTGAACAGAGTGTGAAGAATAATAACAGTTTTGACGTTATGTCAAAGACGTCCATGTAGTGTGTTGAAGTGATATCTACTGAAGTTAGCATGCTAATCAGCTAGCCCCGGGCCCAAAAACCTCAGCAACTGCCCCAGCGGTCCAAAAGCTCCTGTGCTTGCAGTGTAAACACGAACACTCTCCCTGGTAGTTCGGCTAGCTGCACGGCTAACTGAGCTAACACGCTAACAGTAGCTACAGCTATGGATGTGTAAACAGAATACAGTCTGCAGCAGTAGCTCAGCTGTCAGAATCAGTTTCTTTGTCGGGGTAAACAAGTACATTACTTCCCTCTGAAATGTAGTGGAGTAGAAGAACAAAGTAGCAGAAGTGCCTTACAATTATACTTAAGTACAGCACTTGAGTAAATGTACTTAATTACATCCCACCACTGGAATTAAGATAGCTATGTTAGTGTTTCTTTTTCTTTTAGTTTATTTTGTGTTCACTCAACATAAGTAGCAGCAGGCTTGTTTTATTTCCAGGAGACCCACAGCTGTGATGTCAGTATGCAATTAAAGTTAATTTATTTCAAACAAGACACTCTGGAAAACAAAAGGGGGGAGTTGTGCCACTTTGGAGATGAACATAATCAGCAGTATGTGGATGAAAAGCCTTATGGTCAGTTCATTTATGACCACCATCTCTATCCCACAATCCCACAGCAAGAGCAGCAGTCATAACTCTGTGAGGAGCTGCCCTTTCATACAGAACACTCCCTGAAAGAGGAATGACTGCAATGTGTTTGAAAAGAAACCCATAGAAGGCCTGGTATTTCTGAGCTGGCTTTATCTGACAGGGCTCTTATCAGGTTAAATAAATACTGTAAACCCCTTTAAATTTATTTCCTGCAAAGTTCAGTCAGGTGTTTGGGCTGTGGGAGACATGTACGAGAAACTGTACTGCTGACCGGTGAGTGCTGCTGTTGGATGTATCCGGTGATGATACGCAGGCCGATCTGTGCCATCTCTTTCAGTTCGGTGTTCCCGGGGCTGCCAGGGGTGCTGTGCCAGGCCTTCAACCTGTCCAGCAGGTTCATCACCCCTTCAAAGATCTGCAACACAACGAGAACAACTGTCAACTGAGTACGCAACAAAAAGGCAAGACCTGTTCCCACACCTTGCAGCATCTACGACAACATAAAGCCATTCAGTATATTAAACACAGCCTAACGTACATTTGAAAAGGTGATTCAGATGCTACCTTCACCCAACAATGACTCTCCACCCTCCATTAAGACAAGTGCATGACGTTAGACACAGTAACTGACAAGAACCACACCCAGTTCAAGTCGCTAACACCTTCAATATCAACAAGTTGATTTTTCCTTGACTCATCTAATGTAACGACAAAATGACATCATCACATCCTGACACTCAAAGCTTTATTGTGTATCTACATAATTGTGCGTCATAGCCCCAACACTGATGTGATAGTTTACTTATAAATACAGTTGTCTTCAAGGTTCTGCAGTATGTGTAACAACGACAATACTACAGTCAAGTGAAACCCATTTCTTTGAAGACAACACCCTCGACTGTTCCACACACAACGTTTCACAATGTGTGCCACCAGCTCAGTCTCAGCAGAAGTCTGCGGTAGGACTGCAAGATAATGATCGTTTTCGTTGTCGATTAATCTGTCTATGTTTGTCTAGATTAATCGATTTGTTGAAAATACGTCGATCAGTGTCTCCCGAAGCCCAAGATGACGTCCTCAAATGTCTTGATTAGCCCACAACACAAAGATATTCAGTTTACTGTCATAGATAATGTAAGAAACTAGAAAATATCCACATTTAAGAAGCTGGAAACAGGATTTTGACTTTTATTTCTTTTAAAAAATTACTCAATCGGATTAATTGGTGACATTTTTTTTTATATGTTGACAACTAATCGGTGAATCTATGAATAGTTGCAGCTCTCATCTGCTGCAGTGCTTTTTGGCAAGAAGATATCCGATTGAAGAGGAAACAGATTGCTGCTGAGGACTGAGCATTTGTAATTCAACAGAAATCTAAATTCCACTGGTGAGTATTTATAGAAAGCAAACGCGAAGCCCGTCTTGTAGGCCTAGTTAGTACTTCAGAGATAGTGAAGTCACACAACTGCTTCTGTCTAACTAGTGTAAGCTATTCAAAAACTGAAGTTTAAAAACTTTAAGCTAACTGCCTGCTTGCTGCAGCTTCATATTAAAGCTGCTGTAAGCGCTGTCATCATTTTAGCTAACTCCCTCTCTGTTTTGCAGTTAGCAATCTCCTCTCTCCTCTGTACGTCACCACACTGCTCTCTTTGCCTCTTTCTTTTTCTTCAGGCGTTTTTCTGCGCTTGGGGTGTTTGGTAGCATAAATCGTCACTGGGAACACTGGAATTGGTGGCTTTCCCTGTTCCAGCATTGCCGGTAAAAAGGAGGATCCTGCTCTCTGTGTGTTCCTGAGCAGACAGGACCGCCTCTTTATGGAGCTCTCGGTCCTGATTGGATAAAGTGGGCAGGGAAATCCAAGGGAAATGTAACGTCTTGAGATTATTTGTGCTGTTTTAGATGTTATGGAGTCCATATTGCTGAAATTTCATCAGCTGGTTTTGGTTTTGGTTTGATTTACTGACAACATACTTATACTGTTGAAGCATACAACATATGACAATGATAAAAACGTATTAATATGACAATGTCCTGGACTTATTTCCTTCATCGTCCCCAAGGATGGAGGAAGACGATAATCATGGTATTACCCAGAGTCCGAACAAAATGCATCAGTGGTACATACAGTATGTTTTAGGTGGGATTTTATTTGAGATATACCTTTTCACTCCACAGCGTGTGGTTGTCTGTACCCTCAGCAAACAGGAAGTCCTGCAGCAGCCTGAGGAGCCGAACCAGACTGGGACAGAAAGGCAGAAACACTCCCTGGGCGTCCCTCAGGTCTGACAGAGACGACTCCAGCATCATCTCCAACAGACTGGGACACAGAGTGGCAAAAAGGTGACACAGCTGCAGGTGTGGCTCAGTTTGTTTTTCCACTGTGAGGCAGTGTTTGTTCTCTGTTGGCAAAAACATTTGAAATCTTCGTCACTAACCTGCGTTTGATGTCATCGGGAGGGCGGACCAGTTGGCAGGAGGAGCCCAGTTTGGTGAGAACAGAAAAGACCTGTCCTCTCTCTCTCCACACCACGTCCTCTGCCCCATCCGCCCCGCTGCGACTCCACAGGACGGAGAAGACAATGTTGGTCAGGAGGTTGCACAGCTCTTCCTCTGGGGTCTGCTGTAACGTAAACAACACTCACAGAAAAGATCCAAAACACTAAACTTTCCCAAAATGGACTCTCACGTCATCTGAGGGAGCAGTCCTACCTGTGGGTTGGAGGTGTTTGAGATGGTATCTCCGGTCGGAGGGTCCGTCCCGTAGCTGGTATCATCCAGCACGTTTGACAGACTGGAGCTCTTCCTTGGTCTGAGTGGTGGAAAGGGTTTGCATTGCTCTAGAGGAGATGGTGTGTTTGTCAGACTACCTGCAGGAGTGTGTGGGCCAGTCTCCCCCATGACCCCTAGCTCCAAATCAAAGGGTGAGGTACCAAAGGGGGAGAGGGGCTGGTAGTCCCTCCCCTCCTCGTCGGGGCGAGACGACGTGATATCAACTGCATTGGAGATGGAGGACGAGTGGCTCCCCTGATCCACTGAGTCAAACGACTTGAAATGAAGGGAGCCGGTGAAGTTCTTAAGCGTGCCTCCTCCTCCACTTGGAGGTGACTGGGATAAGTCAGAGAATCCCTCAGAGATGTCCCGCTGACCACCCTCGTCCTCCTCCTCATCCTCGATGTCCTCCGAGGTGCGGTAGCTCAGGAAGATGTCTGTGTTTGCGTCCTCTATGACCAGAGCCTGATCCCTGCGCAGCGGCGGCCGGTAGTTTGGTTCAAAGGAGCTGTGGGTGCTGGAGTCTGCGATGCTGGCAGCGTGGGACTCGTACGACTCTTTCACATAGAGCTTTGTAAGCACATCCTGCCAGCCGGGCTGCTTAGCGAGCTGCTTCACATAATCCTCATTGGAGTAGATCAGATGAAAGAGCTGAGGGAACAGACGGAGAGCTTGTTTTCATTACTGAGATGATAAATATGCTTATGAAGACATTTCACACAAAGTGCACTGGTAGATTTAGTTGAGTATGAATGATGTGAGTGGACTGACCTTACGACAGACGTCCAAGCGGACAGTGAGCTCAGCTCGATGGGACAGGCAGACCACAGCCAGGAGGTCTCTGAAGTTTGGGCTGGCATCTGTGGAGCAGCAGCCAATTTAAAATGTATAGTCCTTGGAAACCTACTTTTTAATTAGCTTCTGTTGTAGACATTCATAAAGGCACATCTTATCTTCCAAAATAAGAATAATTATAATTAATTAATTCACATGAACAATTTCGATATTAGTGATTTTTCTGCACAAAGTCAGGTATTTCCACCATATGCACCAATAAGAACTGAAAGGTAACACTTTAGTGCAAAAGTGCAGGAACCTTAGGGGTGGGTTTTGCAGCTTTGAGCATTTCTGATTGGTCGAGTACTCAGCACTACAACATTTTTATTTCAGCCTACACACATTTTTTAAAACCACTTGTCTTTTGTTTATTGTGCTTTGACACATAAACATGAAGTCACAGAAGAAAGCAGATGCGACTGATCGAACAGTGACAAAGTCCAGGCCTTATTGTGTGTATAGACAGGCTCAATAAATGACATGTAGAAACAGCCGTTGTTGTTGGCTTATTTTTCTGAATGAATCAGATACGTTTTGGGGTGTTACCTCTAGTCATTACTTGTATCTTGAATTTTAACTTTAGCTTACTTCATATTATGAAGAATATATACTCGAAATAATAGAAGCTTAAAATCAAATATTTTCAGGTGCTTTAACATTTATAATGATCTCTTATTCATCCATTTCAAGGTAACTGGACCGCAGGGCACAGAGCTGTTTCGGCCTTACCTGTAGCAAGGACCTGCTCGTACAGACATCGCACGGTGGTCATGGTTACTGGAATGTCTTCGAGGAAACACACCAGGCCGAGATATCCGAAATCCTTCAGCTTAATGCGCTGCTTGTTGCGCTCAGACACTCGCTCGCTTTTGAGGATTTTGTACAAAACCTGCAAAATCAGAGGGGAAGGTTGATATGTTTTTTTGTTAAATCCGTTTTGATAATACATCACACAGGCAGTGAAGCTGAAGTAAGTTAAGAAGAGATCCAGTCGCTTGTTCTCACCCTGAAGACTCTCTCTCTGGCCTCGTCTCCGAAGCTCGGTGTGAGCAGCAAGCAGTACAGCTGCTCCACGCCCCACTCCAGCAGCACAGCCTGCACCTGCTCACGAGGAGGGCTGCTCCTCAACAGTTCATATAGCACATCCAAGGCCCTCACCGCCTGATCGACAGAAGAGAAAAAAGGAAAGAGGTGAAGTAGGAGGATGATGTACCAAGAAATATGGATTAGGGAGAGAAACGTTTTAAGTGGTCACAATGGGAGTCTGGAAATCAAAACACAGGACTAACAAAGGCTGGTGGATGATCAGAGAATTCATTTGGGGGATTGAAAGTGAAATATCTCGCTGAAAAGGTCAAATGATAACAAAATTGAACTCCCGACAGAAACACAGATAAAACAAACCTGCTGCTCCTCTCCGACAGTCAGAATGTAGGCGAGGACACTGTGGAGCTCCTCTGGTGAAGGAGACTTGAGGAAGTCTTTGAGCAAGGCGAACAGAGAAGTTTGAATCGTCTGCTTTTCATCAGACAGAGAGCTGCCATCTTTCTCCGCACTGTCACCAAAGAGGTTAATGAATAAATACATCAATAACCTTCTTATTAGCAGACAAAATCATGGTTTAAAATAGATGGAAGTAACTTAACTATTTTTTAATTGTCTTAATATTTATTGAATCTATTGTGGATGTCAAAGGTTCACCTGTAGTACGTGCGAATGGTATCCAGAATATACTGGACCCCATACTTCCTCTTCATGCGCTGCTTGCCTTTGTTTATCACAGACGACAGGTACTGCACGTGGGCTTTGGAAGAAAAAGAATACTTTTGTCATCTCCCTTCAGTTTGACATTTAGAAATGTCACGCCAATATGCAAGGTTGTACCGAAGAAGTGCATCAATTTACAAAACGGCACACTGAAGTGCAGCTTCAGTCACAGTTTCACTTTTAATCCTTGAACTCGGAACATTAATGTATTCTCTCTCTGCTCTACGGTGCTTTTAGCCTGCATATGCACATAAAAGGGACAAAAAACAGCTGCGGCAGACATGAAAAGGTTCGCAGGTGCATTACTTGACAACACAGGGCTGCTTGTGAACTTACCCAGACAAACAGCGAAATGGCTTTTAGTCCAGATGCGGAAATCAAAGAGCAGGTGCTGGTAGAGTTGCTGTAGCAGTGGGCTGTTGCCCTCGTTGAAGACCTGCTCCAGCAGCAGCTGACAGGCCATTAAAACGTTCATGTCCATCATACTGCCGGGAACCTGCAGGAGAGGAAGCACAGAGGAGGGGAGTTTAATTATGGTTCCAATCATTTTGATTTTTACGTGTGTGGCTTCTATTTTGGTAACACTTAGTGGCTGATGAAGTGTTGCATTCATTTGAGATGTAAGGGAATATGTTTGTTGGGCACAGACCCCATAAAATGTCACATCATCATCATTTCTTAATTCATTTCAGTGAAAATGAGGCGCAAAGAATTACCATTCCCACTTAAATCCTGACTCATATCTGTCAAAATAACCACAATGTGATTTGTTTTTGCATGTGGTTCAGCCCTACGCTGTAAGTGTGTGTCTGCCTTCTCTACTACCAAACCTGGCAACCCCATGAGATTATTAGGACATAGTTTCCTTACAGGATGCTCCACCTCAACGTCATATTTCAACATATCCTGTCAGGCAGAAAGCAAGTCTGTGCTGCAAAAATGTGACAGCTGATTGGCTGCAACTGTCCAAGAATCACATCAGCTAACACCGAGTTTAACTTTTGAACGCAAACACATTGATCATGAATCTGAAGAAATCAGTTCTACCACAGACGCTGCACTGAATCAGACCTACTGCATCCTTAGAAGGCTCAACACTGATCCCGTTCACTCTAAATCAAAAAGCAGAAGAACTGTGATGTGCATCACAAAGCAATAGAAGTTTGTCTTAGCATCAAATACAGCTACTGTGTATACCAACCTTTGTCCTAAATTCCCAAATGTACTCAATTTTTATTTCAGTTCATAGCAGCAGTAAAAAGCTAACAAGATCCAGACCAGCTATGCTTGCTTGAGACACAATCCTACCTGCAAAATATTAGTCAGAACAGCACATCACAACTCACTGTGGCTTTCATTTCTTTTATATGATTTTCTTTTTCTTCAATTTTATTTAAATTTGCACATAATCTTCCTAGAAATCGATTCAGCATTTTCAAGCAGCAGATTTCACAGCTGATATCCTTTGTTCTCAAACCACGCAGCCCGACCAACTCTGCATAAATCCCCCCACACAAGCATGTGATACTGTCATTCTGAAAGAACCGCTGCTGTTTCTAAAACACCAAACCCATTCATTTCATAGCAATTACACAGCAGCAATACAATGAGAAAGGTCAAGTCTTCACTTTCGGATGCTAATTGGTTTCCCGCAAATAGTTCCCACTTGCTGGAGCAAAGTGACGTGTAGCGCGGGGCGCTTACTTTGCTGAGCATGGCTCCGATGATGCTCGGCCCGTGGCTGTGCAGCAGGCTCTCCTGATTGACGGGGTGATGACGTATCAGGTTTTTCACCATCAGCAGGAAGGCAGCGACGCTGTTTCTCTCTAGTCTGCCCTCTGAGAGAAAAAAAACAACATTTAAGATTTCCTGTGTTACCCACAGTCATGTTTATACATTACAAAGCACTTTATAGACATTATCCTATCTCAGGATGACTCACTCGTCATGTGTCAGGGTATTTGTCTCACTTCTGTTAGACTGCTTGTTCCACTTGTCTCATTTAACTCATGTTAGAAATTAAGCAGACTGATGTGCACCGGGCTGCTGAACTCCAATCCTTCAATAAACTGTTATGACTCATTATGCTGCCTCTGACATTTAACTCATTAGCATTGATTTCACAATCTTTTCTGTTTGTCTGCTGTATATTATCGTATGTGCTTCTTCTGTCTCGCACTTCCTGTTTGTCCTTGCATCATGCACGGTGAGTAGACTCTGACTCACTGCTACTCAAAACGTTTTCTGAGTCTGAGCTGCACTGAAAATCATACCTAGCATTATGCACGAAAGATAGGATTACAACTAAACAAAAGGAAACAGGAACAACAACATAGTTAGTCCTCAAAATGAGGAAGAAAATGTCCTCATGATACCTAAACCTCCAACCGGTAATGAAAAATGAAAATAGTTGAAAGGTTGAAAAGTGAATTATGAATTACATTTATAAAATGTCAACATCTCTTTCCAGACCAATGTCCCTGTAATTTAGGTTTACCAACATGCTAAAAATCATGCTAACTCAACAAGAGCTAACCTGCAGACTTGTTCAGTGGCAGCAGCATGGCAGCGGGGCCTCTGGACGAGGTGAGCTCTGGCCCCAGCAGGTCTGAGATCTCCTGACTGCCGTTGTAAACCGGCTCGGCCTCACATACCTGCTCGAGCAGGGGCAGCAAAACCCCTACACCTCCCACCACGTTTACAACATCCTGCAGGAGGAAAAAAACACATACAATGTTCTGTAACCTTTCACATTAGTCCCATTTAGGTCAGAAATGAAATTAACAAAGAGGATCTGCCCAAAAAGAAAGCAGCACAACAGGAAAACTATATACAGTAGAAAGAATTAGTAAAAACAACCTATAGGAGACATATTCTGCTCATTTTGTGGTTAATACTTTTATTTTTAGTTACTACTAGAATAGGTTTACATGCTTTAATGCTCAAAAACACGCCATTTTTCTCATACTGTCCACTTCTACAGCTCTGTATTCACCCTCTGTGTGAAATGCTCTGTTTTAGCTCCTGTCTCTTTAAGGCCCCCCTCCTGAATACCCAGTCTGTTGTGATTGATTGGTCGGCTCACACACGCCTGAGCACGCATCGCTCCTCGTGTCTCTGGTCGGCTCTGTCGTGTTTTCAGCTTCCAGTTAGCTTCACTTCTACCGTGAATGTAGCCTAAATTATGTAAATGTGTGACATGGTGACATAGTCATGTCAAGAAGTCACCGAATTAAAGGCGGGACTACTGACGAGGCATGTCGGGGACTTCAGAAGCATTGTTTTCTGTGGGAGAGAGGAGCTCCCGTTTGATGCAGACTTTTAAGACTGACCTTTTTAACTTTTAAGACCTTTTACATGCTCTCGTATATAACACACTGAAGGAAAGGAAAAAATGAATAAGCATAACAGGTCTCCTTTAAATCGAGTATTTAAACATTCAGTAGCAGTATCAGTATTTACAGTTTAGTATGAATGTCATAAGCAGATAAAAAAAGAAGGACACATCACAGCTAAATTCATAATAACAAAAAATCAAACTGTCTCATATCTAACCTTGATGTCCCAGTTCACCACCCTGTGTCCTGTTAGCCTGCCATCGTATTGGTGATTGGGTGACAGGTCCAGACATATCTGGCTCTTGAAGGCCTGAAGAAAACACACACACACGCATGCGTGAGCAATAATATTTTCCTGCTTTTGTTAAGAATTTACATATTAAACGCAGTGTAGTAAAATATGCAAGTTCTCCTGAGTTTTAGTGGTTCACCTGTGGAGTGTAGTAGAGCAAAAGCTTGCTGTTGAGATCAGATAACTCTCCATCTGATTTGAATAAGGACACGTGATTGGGGCCTGTGATGGAGAGCAGAAACCAATGTAGGTCATAAAATAAGCAAACATGAAACCACTCAAATATTCTAACAGTATTCTTTCTACTGATTTTCTTTACTACAAGTTTTCTGTACATTGTGACATTTGCATCAACATTTGCATTGCAGCAGAGCGTGACCCACCTGCAGCATGCAGAGTTCTCGCCTGTGCCTGCTGCAGAGCCTCATGGCAGATGAAGGCGGTGCCCAGGAGCCCATCCAGAGACGTGGGTGTTCCCCACTCTGTGTCCTGCAGTCCTGCTGGGATGGTGTGCACCGGGGAGTCCGCCATAGACCCCCAGCGGCCTCCTGCGAAGGAGGCTGGGAAGGACTGGGAGCGGAGGAGGGAGGGGGCGTGGTTGGGGAAGGCAAACTCAGGTGATGTCGGGTTGGAGTACGAGGACATGGGCAAGTTGGGGGAGGTGGTGGTGGTAGTGGTACGGTGGCCTGCGGAGCCGATGCAGCAGGAGGTAAAAGGCTTCAGGAGTCAGGAGAAACAGAGGAAGTTAGGTTGATAGAGGAACTACAGGGTAATAATATCATAATATTCATGGATACATTAGATATATTAGTCACCTCACTGAAGGATGGAAAGCGAAGCTGAGCAGTGATACGCTGCTCGCCATCGATGTAAACAGTGACCAGGTTCTGACCAAATGGACGACGGCCCGGGATGTGGACTATAGCCACTGAATGCTGCAATGAGGAAGATATTAAAGAGAACAAAGATTTTCTGCTGGTGTCAACACTGGACAATGCAAAATTGGTGGTTGCACTTACAGTAAAAAAAAAAAAAAAAAGGGTACATTTTTATATTGAGAAACTGAAACAAAACAGTCTGACAGCTTTAATTAAACAATATTGATTGAGTTCTTGCGGCAACTTGTCTCTTCAGGGAGGTACACAATAATTATGCTCCAAGGTCACAGGCCCAGACAACACCGCTCAAGAAAAATTATGTTTGGTTTTCTCCTCAATCAAATCTATTTTTATTTGGGACAGACTAAATGTGGACAAATGTTGGACAGAACCCGAGCTGAACTATTTGTATCCAAACTCACCCAGCATGAGTCAGCTAGTGGGTGTTCAGGCAGTGCGACAGCCATGTAGTCTTTCTTAGTGCAAACAGCCACCACCAGCACACCCTCCATGCTGAAGAAGGCCTCCAGCCCGGTTCCACTCGCTGTGAAGAAACTTTACAAAAGAAAACACATTCTGTCAAAAACTGTAAAACGCGGTCATATATGTTAAATTAAATTAACCAAATCTGGTTGAAGCCTCACCCATTTCAAGTATGGATACGTATACAGAGAATTTAGTTGATTGAACAGATACAGATACAGATACAGATAATGTTGTACTCACTCATCCCTAATATTAAACATTGAAAATGTATCTCTCTACCTGTAGAGCTGTTTCCTGCGTGGTCCTTTCCCCATGTCGTGCTGAGCCCCTGTGGCAGGAGGTTTACAGTTGTTGGAGAACTCCATGTTGAGGCAGAGCCAAGCGTGAAAGGCAAACCCGCTGCCTGGCCAGCGCTGGACTGTGGGCACCATAATACCTGCCATGGGGGGCGTAAGATCGAAGTACTGCAATGCACTGTCCTGACCTTCTCTGGCCGCCATGGCCGAGAGCACCCGGATGATGCGAGTGCAGTAGGGGTGCACCTTCCCCACAACTGCGCCATTGTCCTGATCCACCCTGAGCAGTCTGAGCAGGCTCTTCAGCTCCTCTGGCCTCAGACACAGGGAGCCCAGGTCCTGGAGGAGGCCCAGCAGGGCGTCTGCACACTGCCTGTCCAGATTCTGGGGCTGTGACAGCACCTGCAGCAGAGCCCCCACCATGCCTGCCTCCACAGCCACGGTGCGACAGGACAAAGAGCCACCACAGACAGCAGCAAGCCACTGGGCCACCAGCAGCTGAAGGTCCCTCTGACCCGACAGGTCAGGCAACCACTGCAGGAGCAGCAGCAGAGGCTGCTCGTTACTAATGCCAAGATGATGGGCATGGGCATGCTCACCCTCCACCGCCTGGACACAGAGAGGGACGGAAACAGTGAAGACAGAGAATGAAGATAAGATATAGACGTGGTCACAGGTTAACTAGCAACGCAATTTAAACTGGAACAAGGTCATCATCAGGAAGAGCAAATTGACTTCTATTGTCTCCGCACTCAGTGAGGCTAATGAGGAAGTGTGTGTTTTACCATGTTCATCAGCTCCTGCAGCAGCCGTTTGGTGGGTTGACCTTGACTCTTCAGCACATCAAATAGCTGGGAGTAGCCAATCCTCTCCTTGAAAACCTCCTAAGGGGGAAGGAGACAGAAATAGGCTAGAGAAAGCTGCTCCACAGGGGATAACTAGTTGGCACACTTCCACACATTGGAGAGGAATACAATAAGAAAACAGCGTTCCTCATCTGGCTCTAATTTTTGCTGGCAGTGTAGGCTTTATAGTATAACATGCTTATTATGATATGACTACTTTCATTATCGATTCATCTGCAGACTATTTTCATGATTAATTGATCAGTCGTTTATAAAGTGTCAAGATTTTTTGAAAATGTTCATCACAATTTCTTCAAATTGCTTTTGTTTGTCCAACCAACAGTCTAAAACCAAAACACTCTTTATTATCTATCATAAATAACAAAGAAAAGCAGCAAATTCTTACATTTAAGAAGCAAATGTTTGACATTACTCTCACTCTAATGTACAGAAATTTTAGGGTTATATGATTTGATCACAGAAGGTCACAAGGGCCTTACCTTAGCATTGGGTGAGTTACTCATTATAGCTGTGAGGACTCCTAAAGCATGGACTGTAATACTGTCTGTTCCTTTCTCCCAAACCTACATCAAAATAAGGAGTTCTAGTTGATTGTGGCATTGCAGAGCTTCAAATGTGCAACATCAGGAGTCAAAACCAAACCCCCCCCAAAAAGTGAACACTTAAACAGCACAATAGAGACAAATAAATTGGTAAAGGAAATCTTTCACCGTATGAATGAATGAGGCATTTTTGCTCTGATTATCTGTAAAATGCATGAGGAAGTACAGCACATTTCCACAGTTATTGGAGCAGACTGGCTCAAAGTAAGTGAACTGCTGTACCAGTCACCAAACAATCGTCTCTTTGTCAATTACTGATAGGTCCCAGCATGCAAAAACCAAAGCCAGCCACCAAAAGAAAAAGAGACTGAGGCAACCCCACAACTCTTGCTGGAAATGAGGCAACATCAAACCCCAGGACACGAGCCAGATCTTTCATACAAGCACAACCGGTCACACGACAGAACAGCCGAAATACGAGGAGAAGAAGGAAAGACATGCATAGAAAAACGACCGTTTCATGCACCATGAAAAACACAGCATGCTCTTCTTGCCCAGTGTTGTCAACAGGGAATTCAGCCTCTAATTATGAGCGTGATATAAATCAACACTCCCACACAGGCAAAGACTAATCCTCCAGTTAATAATCTGAACTTTCCATCGTGCACAAAGCTAACAGTAACAGTAATCACGTATGACTGTAAGTAGCATTGCATTCTAGATGGGCAGATGAGACACATAAAAAGGGAACCCCAGACAATTATCATGTAATGTCGCGCTACCTGCTTTATTTACAAATGAGTGTGAGCCAGACTTCCTGTCTAAAACTTCCTGTTTAAATAGATCAGAGCTGTGAACGAGTGGAGAGAAGGCTGAGTTTCCTGCTGACAGACCAATATCAACACCAAGTTGGGGAAAGTACCTGGTCCACTTCGACCTCTGAGAGTAAACATGTAGTGAGGTCACACATAACCTCACGCTCCGGCCTGCGCCTGTCGCTCTGAAAGAGCTACACACGCAGGTGCAAACACACAGAGACACACACACACAAAACACAAAAAGTCAGACAGTTAGGCAAAACAAAAGGTAATCTGTGAGAGGTAAACGACACAAGTGGTCATGGTCTTCCTACGATGGAAGCTCGTATCTACCAATATGATGACAAAATGATGCTGTAGGTCATTATAATGAAAACCTTTCTTGAAATAATGACGTAGTATCTCAAAAGAAACTTTCTCAAGATATTTCATTATTTTGAGATAAATAATCATGTGGGGAAACAAAATATGGGGTTGTTTTGAGATATTCACTCATTACTTGAGATACTAAGTCATTATTTTGAGATATGAAGTCACTATAATGATCTTTTTTCCCATCACAATGGTGGAAATTGGCTTCCATACCCTACAGCTGTAGAGGGACACGTGTTGTAGCTCTGCGCGGAAGACTAAAAGCAAATACATTTTTGTGATATTTCACGTTGACAAAAAAGAAAGAGGTTAGACAGCAGATGTGGCACCTCAGGCAAATGAAACAGGAAATAGACATGACATAAATAAAAAAGGTGACAGCCTGACGGGCAGGCCAAATGACGGAAGGACAGACATATAAAGAGTTGACAGAGCAGACAAACACATCTTAGATGGACAGAGGTCTGACCTTGCTGTTCTGAATGAGCCTGAGGATGTGTTCAAAGCAGTTGTTGTTAAGGAACACAGCTTGAAGGACTGGTCTGTCCGAGCACTGCAGGATCTCAGGAACAGCAGCTAAAATTGGCAACAAGGAGGATGTTGACTCATTTATCAGACACTGGGGAAATCAATTATTTGGCCTCCATACTGATTGAGAAAGGAATTCATTCTATTCAGCTAGACTGGAGACCTTGTGGACACGGTCTTACTTAGCATTTGGCTTTGAAGGGTGATCAGGCTGTCTTCCCAGCTCTGCCTGTCCTGCTCCTCACTGCTAAGTGGACGGTTCCAGTTGAGGAGCTGGAAGTAGCTCTCCAGTATGGTCCTGATCTCCACCTGCCGCTCCGCAGGGCTGCTGGAGTGCAGGAGGTGGATCATCGCTGTCAGGCACTGCAAGGTCAGCCGTGGGAGCCCCGTGCCCTTGGGTTCTGGGGAGGTCCGGCAGCACCACGCTCGCAGAACTGAGAACAGGTCCTCAACAGAGTGAGGGGTGATGGAGAGAAGGCCATTCTTCTGAAAAAATATCGACAAAGTCACTCCTCTGCAATCAGGTCTAATGTGCACTGGTAGTGTTTTCAGAGACTGCAGAATAATTACTGATGAAGAGGACAGATAGGGGAGCAGACCTTTCCTCCACTGATGACAGCACCCTGGAGCTGAACCAATCTGAGTGTGAGGGGCTCTGGGATCTGTTCGCTTTTCCGGAGACTTACTGTGAACATGTGTTCGAGCCAAGAAACAATGTTAGGCAGGAACAGACATCACTTTACCACAATGCAGAAAACATCAACATTGGCTATCAAATACAGAGATACAAATACAAATACAAAAAAAGAACACATTTTTTGTTTGCAGCTTTTTTCTTACTAGTTTTTTTTGCTGTTTTAGCTGTTTAGAGATGTAGTGGAGTAGAAGTATAAAGGTACATACATACATACATACAATTTGTACTTAAGTACAGTACTTGAGTAAATGTACTTAGTTACATTCTGTCACTGTCCCTAAAATAAATTCACAATAAATAATTAAATCAATAAATAAATGTCAAGTGTTCATGGTACAGCGACTCAGGAAAACATCAGCCTTGCTGATTGGCTAGGTATTACACAATTAGCTCTTAATGTTTCTAATTAAAGCATGCTATTACGCTATAATCTTCCTAAATTTGTCCTATTTGGACATACTGTAACTTGCCCGCCTGAGATTTCCCACATGGCTTATAGATTAGTGCTCACTGATCAAATAGGCTTTTATAATTAGAAATGCTTGGACTGATAACCTGATAATTAGACGCTGAATAATTGAGTTTTTAGCCCAAAACTAAAATTCTGACAAGCAGGGCAGGGATGATGATTTCGTGGGAGATGACAGATCTAAGCTGTGTTTGGGATCAGTTTGATTCTTGTGGTATGTGAGGTCTGACAGAGATCGGAGTGGTAGAGCAGATGAGAGGGAGTGTCTCACCATGGAAGAGCGCAGGCAGCTCGTCTGGCAACGCCAGCGGGGAGAACTTATACTTGTTCCTCTCCAGCAAGCTCACCTCCTCCCTGCAAAACACAAAGCCTCAAGTCACCGCACTGACTCCTACACACATCACGCCTAGTCAGTCAGTGACTGCCACTAATACTGCCGGCACCAATGAGGCTTGACTTCAAGTCTTAGAGCTAACAAGACTGGGTGTTACACATCACAAAAGGTTGGGCAACATGTTAAATGCATAAGATGGTCTTTGGTCTTTGTGTGACTAAATTCCACCACCCACACATTTACGCAGGAGATTCATGCAAACAAGGTTACACAGCACACACTCACCCTGCCAGGCGTCTCCTCCATGTCTGATAAGGGTCAAACAGACTCTCACACAACACAAGTCCATACTGCACAACCAGCTGCAGTGATGACTGTTCTCCTTCGCCCGTCTTCAGCTGTACAAAAATAAGTTTGGACACACACTCATCTGTAACTCAGCCTCAGCACAGATACACCTGTTTTTGACATGTTTTTTAGCACGTGCTAAAGATACAACACATTCCAGTGGAATGAATAGAAGGTCAGCAACACACCCACTTCTCTTTTCACTCTAAACTAGTTCTGTGACTTCTGTGTGATGATGTCACGTACTGTAAACAGAATAAATTCTGCATAGGCTCACTGCCTCTATACTGTACATCACATTTCTGTATAGTTTGACTAAAGTGGCATTAAATAATCTATCCGTGCATGATATACTGAGCAAAGCCCCATCATAAATCACTGAAATCCGTGTCCTGTTTGAGCTACAGTTTATAAGGGCCTTACCTGATCCAAACAGAAATTCAAAAGCTTGATGGTTTCGAAAACAAAACCAGGGGTCTTGTCTGGGTCAATGTTCTCCATATTCCTGGAAGCAGAGAGAAACTCGTGTAATTTCTTAGGTAAGAACGCGAATAAAGTGAATACAGAGAATGTACAATTTCTTGACACAGACTTGCAGTCGCTTTGCACAACCTGCATCGCACTTCTGGAAGAGGAAAAAAAAACTGCAAATAATCTGGTTCCCTTGGTACAGATTTAATATTTAATAAAAGTAATTGAGGAGAGATAAGAGCAAATGAGCTCATTTTGTAAAAGTCAACTTTTGTAGATGAAGGCAACTGACTGTGTAATTTCTCTTACTACAAGTGGGAGTATGTGTTCTTGTGCATGTAAAAGGTTTTGTAAGTCCACACTGATGGAAGCTCCTCTCGCCCACAGAATACACCGCTCCTCAAACGCATCAGAGATTAAATGTTACATGACCTTCATCTGGAGATGTAGTCCAGCACTAACCTGTTGTCCGCTGCTTATTATCGTGACAACAACAGTTCCACTATGTACCATGTTTACAGTCATGATGATGAAGCGTTTGCACTGCAGGGTGGGCCCTCACCTGCAGACAATGATGAAGAACTTGATGAGGAGCAGGGGGTGCGGGGTGTTGATGTTGTGCTCGCCGACACCGGAGAGGTGCACCGCACTGTCCCATAGCTGCGTACTGAGGAATACCAGGACCTCCCTTGGGAGCAAGGGCACCTCCGAGCTGCACTCCTCCAGCCTGCGAGAAGGGAGAGGAGGACGTGAAGAGATGTGGGAGGAGGGGGGGGGGGGGGGGGGGGGGGGGGGGGAGTAGCAAAGAGGCAAAGGGCGTTGTAATAGAGGCTGCGTTTACACATAACATAAACATGTCAAAACGGTATCTCTACAGAGGGTCAAAGGTCATCCTGCTTTGGGGAATAGAAACCAGTGGCAGGTGCTGGCTATGTAGTGTGTGTAAAATAAACAAGTGTTACTACTCACCGGCGAGGCCCCAGTGACTGCACATCTATGAGCCTCTCAAAGGACGCCACAAACGCCTCCAACCACTGCTGCAGATAGCTCACATCTTTCTGCAGGAGGGAGGAAAGAGCATGTGAGGCAATAAAGTCAACTCAAGGGATATGCACAGTGTACGTAAACATTTCTATTGCTACATATCCATGGTATATGCTCTCTGGATGTAGTACTGCCAAGTAAAAAGGTTGAGCCTTTATCTGTGACACACTGTGGCTGAAAACATGGCACTGACTAAACCATATGACCTGTTTTTGTAACAGGATGTTGCGAAGAGATGTAACTCACAGAGAGGAACACATGAGCCAATTCTTTCCTTTTTCAAAACAGCGAGGTTGAAAGAAAAACTCAACCAACACGTTCCTTTCTTTTTTAAGTTCACAGTCATAAGTTAACTCAGTACACAATGGGTAGCATACAAGAACAAGTGTTCCCTGTAGGCCACCGTCTCGAACAAGACGTTCCTGCATCACTGTGTCCTTTTACTGTCACTTAAGACGGCTTCATTTGTCGAGGATGTTTACATACAACAGTCGTTATCTCGGCTTTAATCAGCCTCTGCAGTGCAACATATCCTGCCACTCTTCCCTCCTCACATCAGTCTCTCAATCTCACATAGACCAAATAACACAAACAACATAAACAGGTCAGCTTTCCAGAAGAACAGTTCTGTATATAAAAACCCAATGATCTTTAAGAAGTCCTGATGATTGGGAAATGTGGTGCTCCTCGTGAGAACCCACTGTTCCTAATTGCAAAACACAGAACATCTAGAAATGTTCCCTGGTGCACCGTGTGATGGAACAAGCTGAACATTTTAATTAGCTGAGTCTGCAAGAAGTTACTGATTTTTGATGCAGCTTCTGTAGAGGAGGCAGCATGCAGGGAGACATGATTTGTTTTAGACTGACTGACTCATTGTACACAAATACCATAAAGAGCACATGGTATAACAATCACTCAGGTGCTTCCCCTTAGCGGACATGCAAAAACGAGCCGTGTAAAGTGTGCTGCAGTTGATGCAGATTACTTTAAAAGCTAAACCTAAAGTACAGAGCTCCAACATACATACTTTATCTACACGCTCAAGCTCCTTGCATCTAATTGCCACAGTTCCTCTGCTAAAGAGAAATGGAAATCTAATGCGGTTAACTCTGAAAACATTATGTATCCACAACTTTTCTAATGCTGCATTAATGACAAATGTACATTACCAACTGGCATTGACTTATGTGCCAGTCCATCTCTCATTGTATGTGGCTGAGCAGGGTTGCCAGGTTCTGCGAACCAGGTCTCAGATGAGCCTTCAGTGTAGTCCTCAGCCAGCAGCTCAGAAGCTGCACATCACTTCAAACCAGCACCAGCGTCTGACTCGCTCCCTTCTTGTCTTCCAACGCCAAGCAAGCAAACCAGGAAATGACATGTCACTTTAACCGAGGCTAATATCCTTCATGCTCTGCTCCTCGTCAAACCCCTTCTCTTTTGTTTCTAGCTATGAGTAGATACCGTACAAGGGAGGCCTCTATAAAAACTTCCCACAGCAACAATGAAGCGCCAGGAGTGAGTTTATTCTTTTCTAAATTTAACATGACAAAAATATGTCACAGGAGAAAGATTGCAATTCAGCTGTCTGTGTGTGTCACTGACTGAGTTGTGTTGGAGCACAAACAGATGAAAATGTGACAAGATGGAGCAATGAATGCATAATCTAAGGAATACTGTATTTCCATTTGGAGAGACCTTACTTCACATACATTTACCTAATCACTGTATGCAGCATCTGACAAGCAAGTTATTGAGAAAAGATAATACAATGACACACGTTCTTAATGAAATCTCTGCATGTACTCTGAAAACAGGAAACTGCAAACAACCTATTGTTTTGTGCCTTCGACATCTGGACAATCAGGTATTCAACACTCGAGTAGGAGAGGCAACGACACTGACAAATATTTGCAACACCCCTTTAGCTTTGCTTTATTTTACAGCAACGAGAATCTGAATGAATGAATCCTCCCTAACATTAGTGAGGATATAATAGTAGGCTTTTTAGGGTGACACTTAATAATCCAGTGTTGATGATGACATGATGATAGCCTGCACAGGGCGCGTCATCAGTTCTCTTTCTGCTCACTGGGAACACAGTGATAGGGGTTAATTAAGTGATGCAATTTGGATTTTATGATCGTACATCTGTATGTAAAAGGGCGTTAACTGAACATCACTAAATGCAGCTTCGTTTTCTACTTTTATGAGAAAGGAAACATCATTTTTTTCTGTTCCCCATCTAGATTGTCAGCTCGATTTTTGGTGTATAATATAAAAAAATGAGATCAGAGATAGGAAGTGAATCTGCTTTGACAATGAGAAGTAAAACCAGGTGAAATACACTGTGGTTTACTGCAGCAAAATTGGTTCAGACACCTGGTTCATGTCTGTACTCTTAACAAACCTTAAAAATCATCCCGTACAAACTTAATATTGATCTCTCAAGACTCAAACCCTTTGATTTCAGTTCTATCGGCTTCTTTTCCTCAACATCGCCCCGAGCAACTATCTCGCAGTTTTGTTTGATGTGTTTGAAAGAGAAAAAAGGCAAATTAAAGCCACTATTAAACAGATGTCACACACCAACCATGAGGTACTGACCCCTAATAAACTGTGTCATTTATCTCTGTTTTCTCTGCACAAGGCCGAGCAGCTGTGCTGCTCTCTGCTGCTTGGCATTCAGCTTCGCTCCAGCTTCCTGCACAAGTGAAAGCAAAGAGCACTTTGATTTTCCTGGTTGGCCCCTCTGTTGGTAAACAGGGGAGATGGAGGCACACGAGGGAATTCAGTCACAAGGCTCACAGGACATCGTCATCGTGAGCTGCAGGGATGTGCTGCTGCTGTTGTTGTGCACTCACTGCAGTGTGTTGATGTGAATCATAGCATGATCATTAACTGAGACAGTAGGGTGACTGATGGCAACAAAAGCCAGGAAGTGTGACTTGGTCTCTCTTCATAGCAGTCAGAGGAGGTGGTTTCGCAGCTGTGTGGATGGGTAGCAGTTGGGTTGTCACTGTGGTCCATTTCTACCACTGCAGGCCTCAATTAGTCCCTCCACCGGTCCGTCAAGATAATAATCACAGGATAATCACACACTTTTCTTCATCAGCTTGGAACTGAGGCAACTTGTTCTGAAGCGGTTGGGAGAAATGCTTCTTCCTTTCACACTCTCATCCAGAATTATGACATCTAGAGGGTCTGTAGTTTACCTAAGTGAGTCCTGGGTCAGGGAGCTTCAGCATATATTAAGACTTTCTTACTGCATCACTGAGATCATTTCCTCCTGTTAACTTCAAAATTGTCATGACAGCACAAATTGATGTCTTCAAAAAAATAGCTTGTTTACCTTCCAAAAATGATCAATATGCTTTTCACACAGGACAAAGAAAAACAGCTAACTCTCACAGCTGAGACGCAGGAACAGAAAGAGCTCGTTTCATATTCTGGCTGAAAAATTACTTGATGAAACAGTGAACAGATTGTCAATATAGTTGCCTGAACGCTGCAAGTTGATGGATGCTTTTGCAAAACACGAAACCAGCTTTTTTAAAGAAATTACACTTAAAGGGACAGTGCCCCCCAAAACAAAAAATATATATATTTTCTCTCATCTGTAGTGCTACTTATCCATCTGAATTGTTTTGGTGTGAGTTGCTGAGTTTAGGAGATATTGGCCGTTGAGATGCCTGCCTACTCTTGAATACAATGAATTAGATGGCACCACAGTTTGTGGTTCTTAGAGCACCAAAAAAAAAAAAAACATCTGAAAAACTCAACAACAATGTCCGTTTCTAGCAATCATGGACAATCCACGGACCTTGTTGCGAATAGTTTCATGTAAGACATCCGCCAGCCTTATCACCACGCAGAAGAAGGAGTGCATCTCCTCATGGACGAGTTGCGAGCTAACTAAGCTAACTATGCTAGCCAATGTTACAGCTCAGCCGAAGAGGACGCCAACACGAGCCTCTTGTCCGTGAACTGTCCCTTTAATTGAACTGCTGTAACCATCAACAGCTACATTAATAGTCAATAAAACGCTTAGCAGGGAAAAAAAACATGACTATTTTAGCAATTCACCATTTATCCAGTTAAAATACCAAATTTTCTGGTTCCTGCTTCTAAAATATGAGGGCTTGATTGTTTTTCTGTTTTATATTACTGTAAACTGAACACAGTTTGGTACTTTAGTGGTTTTGGCACAAAACAGTTAACTTGGAAGTCATAACTTTGGGCTCTGGTAACTTATTTCTAACATTGGTCACAGTTTTGAACTAAATCAATTAGTTAGGAAAATCAGCCTCAAAGTTGTCAGTTCAGAAAACAACCCCTAGTTGCAGCACTACAACTGGCACGTAATGAAACAAAACTTGTTAAACTGTTGTCAAAGTAAACTCCAGCAGTTGCAGTATTAATGTATGCTGACGTGGGAAAAAGAATGAGCACATCCAAAAACAATAGCCTTTTGGGTGTCCTTGGACACGATCTGACAAGTTCAGTTACTCCCTCAGTGATTAGATCAGAATGCTCTGTGTACGTCCATATCTGTCAGGCATGAGCATTTGATGATGGTCTGAAATACATTCTCAGATATGAGATATGGAGCTCTGAGATTGGGCCAATAAGGTGGTTTTTAACTCTGGCAAATGAAAGAGACGGGAATGTTTTGCTCATTGCAAGATTATCTTGATTCTCGCTGAGCTTCACTTGGCTTCACACGTTCTCACCTTTAGAAAACTAAAGCATTTAGTGAATAAACATTGTATTTGTACATTCACAACACAGTTGTTTATAGGTTTATATGATGAAATAAATGCATGACTATGATGATATACTGTGTCCATATAATTCTATCCCGACTTCAGCAACCCTCTGGTCTATAATGGAAAATGTTTCCAGAAAATCATCTACTGAACTATCATTCCCTGTCTATCATCTGTATAGAGGATGTATTTATTTAACTTCAGCTTTAGTGCAAGTTACATCACAATGACTTTTCCACATTTCACATCAGTCCTCAGACCTCAGCTGATCTGAAAGTCTTGCGAGGGGCGTGTGATTTCTTGCACAATCGGAGGAAGCCGAGCTCCTTTATCACCGACAAGCCTGAGCAGGCTTTGCTTTCTTATTGCAGATGCAGAACGATGGCTGTGATATTGTATGTACTCAAACATGCTGGAATCAATTGTTGGGATTCATCACAGATTTATTATATACTGTAAAGTCCCATAATCTTACATATAAGTTTACTAAATATTTGTGCAAACATGCACTGATGCCGTCAGGATTTATCTTGCACACAAAGGTAGATTAATGCAGAAAAAACTTAAAAGAAGTCTGTAACTATTACATGAATAAGTCTGGTGTCATCAGCAGAGATGCACAAGACTGAAATATTTACAGTCCTAAATTCAGCCCTGTTACAGGCTGTAAAGACAGCTGCAGGGGTGTGTTTGTTGGGACTCAAACAGAGAGCATCAGGTAAAGCTTGTTTACAGCACTAACAAAAAGCACAATAAATCGAGCTCAGGTCTCCTGTCCTGTTTGATTCATTAACAACAGTCACAACTCGATGTGTGATGAGTCACAAAACAAGGCCTGTGAGTCCTAAATGGGATGTGTCCTGCCTCTAGAAAAGATATTGTAGGTGACAACTTGCCAAACAGGCACAGAACAAAAACATCACAAACAGTGGCATGTTGATGTCTACAGGAGAGGCTAAGTGATTGTTCTCTGAAGTGGTTCGGCCGCCTCTCTGCAGCCTATTGTTTCCCTCTGAGTCACATAAGGTGGTGACGTTTAATACTGGGCTCAATGAAATCCATTTCCACTGCCATCCTTCACCGCAGCTAGGCAATATGGGCAGGTCATTTGCACACATGCAAAGGGTGTACTTGCAAGAAAGCTCGGAAATCCATGCGTCATTCTCTGGTGAGAAATTAGACAATTATAAACTTTGTTCCTTTAGCCTTGAGGGCAGCTGACGAGAGATAACCGAGAGCCAAGAGGCAGCTTAATAAGGAAGTGGTCTCGCACATGGAGATGCTCGACAGCTGTCACAGTCACACACACACATACCCATGAGTCTTTCGAGCAATGGATAATTTGTGACAGGGCCTACATCTTATTTTGTTTGTTAAAGACTATGATGTAAACTTCAGTAAATCTACAGCTGTACATGCAGCAGCAGCAGCCCAGAGGAGAACGAGCAGGGCGGATTAGAAACGTATTTCCTCTGGGATGTGCCTAAAGTGACCGTAATGGCCACTTTGATAGTAAACGCTGTAAGATGTGATGCATTCCTTGCTCACTTAGGGGATTTTTGCAGTTATTCCAGTATTGACTTCTGCCCTTTTTCAAACCTTTGGCTGATTTCCCAGTAGGGATTAAGCCCAGTCTGAAATTAAACCAATTTTCAATAGATACATGTGTAATGAAAAATGTCCTTGTCCATGACCTGACATTATCATTGTCAAGATGAGCTGTGATGATAAGAGGGGAGTCTTCATGCCCCACAGTGAATATACAGTACTGTGCATGCAAACTTGGAAAGAAGTCTCATCTTGTTTTCTCTGTCCTCAGGCATGGAAGCAGATTGCACCAGCATTAAATAGTAATAATTTATTCACAGCCAAACTTTTTTCCTCCTTCGAGAGGAGACGTGACATGAAGGCATGTGCAGTCTCCTTTTACTATTCATTTGTTCTCATCATCATTACCAAGATATTGCACCTTAATGAACAACCAAAAGGAATGAGCTGCAGTCACACCCACAGGGAGCAACATTAGAGACCAAAATATCACACTGTACAATGTGACACTCAGTTTAGGATATTGCTAATTAGGTCGGTATTCACATTAATATTGTTTCTTATTTAAAATTTAACTATACAGTATGAGTAACAGGCAATGTGCTGCTGGCACCAGGTCATAAACAGATGCTCCAGGTAAGAATATGTTTCCTGAACACAAACAGGCTCCATTTAAATATTAAAGGATAAGTTCACCCAATAATGAATACTCAGTCATTATCTAGTCTCCCCCATGTCGATGGAAAGTCAGGTGAAGTTTCGTAGTCGGCAAAACATTTCTGGAGCTTCACAGCAAAACAGTGTTGTAGCAGTCTCCTAAACAACTGAAAACAAATATCAGCCATACAGCTCATCTGGCGTAATAGAAATGTCCGTAGGCACAGAGATCCCAAATTATTTTAAAAAACGTTACTTACACCCTCGAAGCATGGTTGAGCTCGCGCAACCACTTCAGACAGCGTGTTTTTAGCATAGCGGCGACTTTAAAACGGGGTGTAAATAACATATTTTCAAATCAATTTGGGATCTCGCGCCTTCGGTAAACTTGGATTACGCCCGACGAGCTGTATGGAACCATCTTGTGATTTTTTTCTGTCGTTTTTTTACGTTTTAAAACAAGTCCCCATCTAGTTTAGTTGTTTAGGGACGAATGCTGCAAAGCTGTTTTGCTGTGAAGCTCCAGAAATTTTTTTGTGAACTATAAAAACCTCATCTGACTCTCCATCGGCATGGAGGCGAGTAGATAACCACTTCATTTTCATTTTTGGCTGAGTTTATCCTTTAATCCCATTACTGTTTAATTTGAGGAAGAGAGACAAGGAAGGAACAGGAACAGGAAGTAGCCTCAGTTACACCTGCATGACAGGTACACGATCAAACGCACTTGGTAAAGTGAGTTAATCTGCTTCAGTGATCACCAAATGCTCTCCATAACTCAAATGCCTCAGTGACAACAGACACATGACAGCCTATATGACATGATACCCCTCTCTGGTGTGCGCTTATAGCAGCCTAGGTAAATAAACAAGCCCCAGAACAAACAGGCGACTTCCTCATAAAAACCGATCACAACAAACGACACACAGATCACACAGGCTACCATCGTGTGTGTGTAGGGGGGGCGCTCATGTTGTAAACTTCAGGCTGAGGACCTGCTGCAACAACAGGTGTCACCGTCAGGTCTTCCGCACTCGCACTCACCTTTGTGTAATACAACATCCACAGCTCATACAGCCTTTCCTTCGATGCCATCCCGCCGCCCTTGTGGTTGCTCATTATTCTCTCCCTCTTCTTGTTTTTAATAAATCATAAGAGCCAGGGCTGTCTGAAGTTGTTTCCCAAAGGCAGGAGGACGCGACACGCTCCTGTGAACCATTCCTGCAAAAAAAAAAAAAAAAAAAATTCGGGGCGCAATAATCCAGACAAAAGTGCTGTTTCTGTCTCGGCACGCAAAGTTATCAGAGCGGCGTGAAAAAGCCCAACATGACGGTGTGGATGTGGCCACGCTGCGATCACTGTCGAAATAGTAAAACCAGGAACACAAATGCGTGGAAATGCATGTCTGGAGAAACACCCATGTCCGCATTTAAAGCGAGCTTGTTGCTGTATGATTCCTATTGGAGAGAGTTCCCACGGAAGCGACAGATGCCATCCAGCTCCACGCCGAGAAACGACTGCGCTGTGCGCCGTGTGGATCCAGTCTGTAAGAGGTGACCAGTCCCTGTGCAGCAGGGGGCAAAATTACCATCAACTAGTGTCTGACTCTATTAACAAGGCAAGAGATACAGTGAAGAGTTGATTGTAGATCATGCTCACAGGTAGGCTGATATTCTTAAAGACACACGCACGCATAAACACACAGATGCAGCCTCCTCATGACATCTCAGACAACTGGAGTCTGTCTGCATGCACGAGCAAAGATAGAGTCAGGTATTTGTTTTATTAGGTGATCATAAAGAAGATGGAAAATATCAAAATGTGTGCTTGAATATGTGCATGTGATCATAGTTTTCTGAATAAAAAAAATATTTGTTGAGCAATGTCTGGAGACAGAGGATGATGAACTGATAACATACTGACACATAAACAGATACAGGACTGGACTTCAGACTCTAACAGCTACTTATGAGGGTTCATGGGGCCTCAGTGGCAAAGTAATAAATACTTATTGCCAACATTTTATTATGTCCTGATGAAAACTGACCAACAATCCTGAAAAAATAAACTGAGAGACCTTCAATAGTAAAAGTGGTGCTGCACAAAGTAAAATATAGGAATGTGTTCAGAATATCACTCCAGTAAAAGTAAAAGTGTTTAATTATATGCAGTGTAGGCCGATACAAGTTTGTTTTTACCGAATGGTTGTTTTATTTTTTTATTCTATACTGCTTTCTCTTGAGGTGTTTTTACCAGATGCTTGTTTTATCTTGTTTTATCTTGCCCTATCCTGCTGTTTAAATCCAGTCTGATTTTATTTCTCTCTTGATTCATCATAAATGTTACGATCACCTGCTTCAATGGTAAGTACCTTGTGGTGCATTTTATGTATGAATTGTGAGATATATAAATAAAGTGTTGTGAGATATATAAATATAGTGTCTATGTCTAATTTTTCTTGAATACGACATATATGTATGACTATGAACAGTTGTGTTTGTTTTACATAATTTATATAAAGAAACAAGGGCCCAACTACTACATGCAGTTGGGTGATTTTTCCAAAAAAGCATCATATATTATGAGTTAATCATATCCTTAGAGTTGTTTTTTGTGTCTCAGTTGCTCAAATTTGTGGCTATTGAAGCAGAGCCAATGCATCTTTTTTTCAAGACAAGTGGTGTGTCTGTTGCACTGAGTGGATAGTTTGCAGTATAAACAACTGTTCCCAATCTGCTATGGTAGTCGATACTGTTTATAGTGTGTAATCAATCCAGGAGTTAATTTGTCTCTTCATTTGCCTCTAACATGTATTACAAATGGGTAATTTATTGATTTAGCCTATCGATGCTTTTAAATGCCTTGCATCCTCAACACAACCAGGTTTGTGTTGTCACACACTAACGTTGAAGCTCGAATGGAGGCAGCTGTATTACCATGGCAATGGCCTACATTCCTAACCATGACCTGACAGTGTGACCATCAACAGACAGGACAATGTGCCACTGTGTCCTATGTATCCCCATTAATGTAAAGATGTGTTCATTGTGGAAAAGTAAGTTTCTTCAGTTCTTCAAAAAAATAGTCTTCACAGTGAGCCTCTGATAGTTAAATCAATGGAAGTATCACTCCATGTGCCAAAACATCCATATAAACCTTAACATAAACTTTTTGCTTGTGCTTACATTTTTGGAAATCTTATTATATTAAATAGGAATTTGATTTTTAATTAAGAATATTTCGATTTCAGTCAATATAGTTTACAATTCAGAAGAAATGTATCAAGAAAACACAAAAATATCATATGAGCGAGCAACAGGCCACCGCGATCGATGTGCTCGACGGTCGTTTTTACCTCCTCAGCCAGGCCCGCCGATGGATGCCAGATAGAACTGAGCGGCGTGCAGATATAAACATGGAGAAAAATGTTGGGTCACTACAGGAGCAGGCCCTGAAGAGAAAAGAGAGGCTAAAAGCACTAAGAGACAAACAGCTTCATGTAAGTATCTTGTCTCGTGATGTCTGGTTTCTGATAAATGCGACACAGCCTGTATAAAACGCTTTATTTTGTTAGTGAGGTCACGTTAGCTAACTTAGCTTGTAGCTAACGTTAGCATACTCAGGGGTAGTCAGCAAATCATTCATACACTTGGTTCGTCTTTTTAGTGGTGCTGTGAGAACATGCAGGTTTTGACGTACAGTTTAGATTCAGTTAAGTCAAGTATTTATTTGTTGAATAGGTTTGTGGTTATAGTTAAGCTTTGTCTGTTTTGTCTGTGCAGCTAATTTCCGAAGCTAGCCTGGACTCTCAAAGACAGTAACAAAGTAGTGCATCCTCTAGTCATGTGTCAAAGTTAATGTCTTAGCTGAATCTCAGCTTGTCAGTAAGAATTAGTGAGAGTTCATGGCTAGTTTACAACAACAGCTCTCTGTTTTGTGCATGTACTGGTTCCACGTTGCACAGTGTTTATAACATGCTGGTGGTATAATGCTGTTTTTTGCTGCCACTACAGTGAAAACTGCACCTCTGGCCGAATATGATTAGCTTCACATGAAGTGGTCAGTTACAGTAAATTACCACAGTCAATTAGCCTTTAAGATCCCTCGAAAATACTATAATCAAACAGAAGTCACATGTCGAAACAGGAATCTCAACTTCTAATGCTCCTGATGGCATTTTGTATTCACCGGTCATGTTTCTTAATACCAGAGCTGAAGCAGAAGGTGTATTTCTTTGCATTTAAGACACTTAGCAGATATTCAGCACAGCATTTAACAGATATCATGTTGACAAGCAGAGGAACAGGATAGATGGTGGATGCAGGGATGAGAGCCCTGACCCTCTCTTTGTGGAAGGATGTCTGCTGCCTCACAGTGATGGGAATCATTTTTTATGCCTGATCAGTATTTAATGACAATCAGTCATTAAAGTTTATCATGGAGCAGATAAATAGGGCCACCACTAGTCAGATAGGTCTTGGATTATAATGGAACACAGAGCGATATTTTTCAGATGGGGGAGATGGCGGGAATGTGTGAAAAATAATTGGTGAGAGCCTGAGGATATCAGGGCTATTTCAACTAATCAGGCTGTATTGGAAGAATTTTGTAACTTCCCTCACAAATGTTTTGCAATGAATACTAAATAGGCCTGTTTTTAGCTGTCTTCTGCACAAACCAAACTATGGTGGGGTGTATGTCAACTTCTTGATCATCTCCAAAATTTCTTAAGCTGAAGTCAATAATAACTAACCAGGTTATTAGTAAGATATTTTTCACTCATAGGTGATATGTTTGAGGTCAGTGCCACAGTGTGAGTGAACCAAGTCTTATTTTATGTATTTGTGTTCAGAGAGGAAATGATGCTCATCATTGTGGTCAGCATGTCTTACACCCATTTATTTTTAGCAAATAGCTGAATTCTTGACGGGAGAAGAATTGATGTAGCAGTAAATCTTGATTTCTAAATTGTGAAAAGTCATAGCATAGTTTTAGGTGGAGCTGCAATGATTAGCCAAACAAAATAAAATTAATTGCCAACTATTTTGATAATCCATTAATCGTGTCTGTCGGTTTTTAGGCAAAAATGTCAAACATTTGCTGGTTTAACCTTTTAAACGCGAGAATTTACTGTTTTCTTCGTCATTTATGACAATAAATGAAATTTGAAGACGTCACTCTGGGCTCTGGGAAATTTTTTGGACATTTGATCGACTAAACAATTGGTTAATTGTAGAAAATAATTGGCAGATTGCTCAGTAATCCAAAAGTTAGTTATAGGATAGATTTAAAACCAAAGAAACTCACAGTAGAGAAGAACTCTCCTACACCACACAGTTATAAACTGCCCACTGTGGCATTCCAAAGGTCAAAAGACAGAAGAGAAACTGAAACTTTCATAGCTGTAAAAGAGGATTTGAATTAAGTCTTCTGTTGCATGAAACGTGCAGATCAGAATCTGTGAAAACTTGTTTTAAGGAAGCAACCCAACAAAATAGTAGCAGATCTCTGTGGCCACTACCACTCACTGCAACGTAAAATTTAAGTTATGTGTAAGAAGTGTTTGAGAACTCTTTCATATCAGTAATTATCAAGGTGGGATTGTATGCTGAGCAAATATTGCCCCATGATAATTTTACTATTAAAGTTCATGATCAACGCACACCTTTGGTCTTGACTCACATACTGGATTGAGAGCAGGTTGTCGGAGCAGGTTTTCAGTTGTACTTCAGTAGGGAGGCTGTCTGTGTTTATCTATGGGAACATGACACTGTTATTCCAGTATGACAGTCTTTCAGTTATGGATATTAATTCTTTTTTCACCAGGAAACCCTGTTTGGTGTGTAAGCCACTGTTTTGGCATTTAGACCACAATGTGTTTCACTAAGCTGGTTTTGGACAGAGGCATACTGGCTTAGTTCACAATGTTTGATAAATGATTGTTGACATTCCTGAAGCCGGGGGTTGTTTTCCTTTTGTACTACACTTCACGAATGAGTCACTGGTCGAATTGTTCAAACAGGTGGAGAGGAAGCCTCTTCAGGAAAATGCAAGATGGGAGGAGTTCAGAGTTCTTTTGTTTCCAATTTTCACGGGGGGTTCATGTTATTTTTGTCTGAATTTCAGCAAGCCTATGTCATAATTTGTTTTCTTCATTGTTTATATTAGGGTACTTCAGTAGAGGCTGTTGTTGTTGCAGCTAGTCCTGGAGCAACTTAGTGTTCTCATTTCACTAATTTATTAGGTCCAGTTTTCAAAGTTCTGCATCTACTAAATAGGACAATGCCTTCAGTAATAACTGAAGTGAAATGTAGATTTGTTATTTGAGTCCCAAATAATGGGCCAACGCAAAAAACACGCTAGCCCGCGTGTACTATGTATCTCCTTACTGTTCCAGATCTCTGGCTAATGAAGAGGTTAATTTTTCTAAAAGAGGTCATCTTTTTGCCTTTCTCTTGTGTCATTGCCAGGTTTTATTTAATAATTCACTGATTCTTTAGTGCAGAATACAATAATAATCAATGCTAATTCTGGACAGTCCATTGACTGAAGAGTAATCCTTTTACTTTGAGAATAATATATGCTAAATTAATGTTATTTTATTGATGTTGTGGGGATATTTTAACAGGGGCGAGAGGAGGAGGATGGGGAGCCAGAGAGCAAAAAAGCTTCACTTGAGGAGACTACTGAAGAGAGGCACAGGTAGGTTCATCACACCTCAAACAAAACAGCTGTTATTTGTTTTTTTTCTTATTATTTTTAATTAAAGCACATCATGATTTCTTCAATTGTTGCTCACTGTTGCTCTCCCCTTTTAGCTGAGTCTTTTTAAGCAGCACAAACGGAACTGAAACTGATATGGAAGTACATCATCAGAGCATTTATCTGCCCTTATCTGAGCACCATCTTCTTGTAACACCATGCATGTCTCAGTGTAGGTCATGAGATGCAGTGTTTACACTGAACTGGATTACAGCCTCGTGCTATTAACTGCTCAAATATCCTGCAGGTTGCTCAACTTTGTGTGTTGGTAGGAAGGAGCAGCCATCTTTCCTGTCCTACAGGACCTTTTTTTCCATTGTTTATATTTAATGACTGCTCCGAGGGAGTGTCGCTGTGTTTCCTCCAGTCTGACAGGACAGATCTCTCTCATGAGAATGAAAATAGCTACAGAGTTTAAAGGCCTAGTTTAACATTTGTCAGTGAAGAGAAAAGACCAGGGTTGGATGTACTCTGGGGTTTTTTTAATCTGTGTTTTGCTCAGTCAAGACACACATCTGTAGCAGGGTGTGAGTGTAATGTATCTTGGGATTGGTATTAAAATTTCATGGGAGATCGAATTGCCAAACAAAGGCATGAAAGAACACAACAATCAACATGTTTGTCCTTTAGTTATTGTTGATCCTCAAGTTTAAAATGTCGGGCTGAAAGTTGTTCGGGTCCCTGTGTGTTATTGTACATTCCTCCAAGCTTATTCTACAAAAGGCACCAACTGCCCCATGCAGCTTTTCCTGTTACGTCTTGTTAGGTGTTGTTAGTGCTGTTGTTTTTAGATAGACAGACAGGTAAGCAAATTTAACATAACTGGAAATGGCAAACAAGACTCCTATAAATTCAAAATCTTCTAAGATATTGACTAATGACATGTTGGCTTTTACAGTCTCTGGCTGATCGTTGTCTGGTTATTTTTGCTCTGGTGAATGGAGCAGGTAGCTTGATATCGGTGTGTAAACATTTGAACACTCGGCTGCTCCTCCTCCTCCCCCTCCTCCCCCTCCTCCACCGCCACAGTTCACTCTAAACATTTCGAGAGGGCCACACTCCGGTCAGTGCTCTGAATTTATCACTGGCTCTCTTTGATGCCACAGTGTGCTTGAAGTGGAAATGTGTAAACACACTCTAAAGGTTTGGACGCATCCAACTAAGAGACAGTTGAGGGAAAAAAGGAGAGATGTTGAACTTTAAAGGGAGAACAAATTTACATGTACAGTTTGTTTATTCTGTTTTTTTATGTCCTGCTAGTTGTGGGATTTAAGAGGGATGTTTTTTTCAGTATGTTTCTTCCCAAGTCGTTGGTCTGTAATGTAAATATGTCAACATTTACCGGCCAAGGAGGCGTGAAATTCAGTTTTGATATTAATGGTCCCTAGACAAAGATACTTATTGATGTTTGAGACCTCCTGATCTTTTATTTAGCACCCCCCCATCAGGTAACTATTTTTACTTTAAGATATAATATGTAACATTTCTCATTAAAATGTCTAAAAAAGAGTAGAACCTTTGTTATGCATTTTGTTTAGTTGTGTAGTTACTTTATCCCAAACATTTCCAACAATGATCAAACCCAGAGAATTCATTTTATGTAAGTAACAGCAGTGTTTTTCATTTGGTCACCTGTTTCTGTTTCTTCTGGGGAAACATTAGATGATACACCAGAGAGTGAGGCAGGAAGTTGGCAAACCTGACTATGTGAAGGATTAGGCTTACAACACAGGCTAGCAAAAAGCTTCATTACATTACCTTGTCAGTGAACAATTCTACCTTAGTCACATCAGATACATTTTCAGCAGCGGTAGTTGTTTCACACTGAAGACAACAACTCCCATGATCCCACGTTTAGATCCAGATAGAAATTTTGTACACAGATAACTGCAAGAGTGCCATCACATTTTTTTCTTGAATGTTGTGGCTCTCAAATGATGACACTTGTTGATTTTTGTGATTCCCAGTGCCGTTGCACAAGTGCCACCCTTACACCAAAATTTCCACTTTCACTCAATATATTGCATAATGCTGCCCAATAGAAATGAAGCAATGGTTAATAATTGCTTCCTAGAGGAAGAACCCTTTTCAGTGTGGTGTTTCAATGACACATTACACTACCCTTTTTTAAAAGTTTATTTTATGTCATCACAGTTTGATCTACTGAAGGTGGATAAATGGTGGCCTTTAGTTAGCCTTGGGCTGGAGCCTTCTGACTTCTCCAATCTAAACTTAGAAACTTGGTGTGATTTGCTGTCAAGGCATCTGGACTTTGTTGTCCTGTGACTGTGAAGCTTAAGTTGGCAAAATTATTGAAATTTTTTAAGATTGATTAATGATTATATTCATTTTTGGTTGATCTACCTTTTTTTTTTTTTTTTTTTTACGATTAATTGAAGAATCTTTTAGCCTATAAAAGACCAAAATTTCCCAGAGCCCAAAGTGCTCTTATTGTCGACAAAGAAAAGCAGGAAATTATTACATGTACGAAGCAAATGTTTGACATTTTTGCTTAAAATAATGACTGGCACGTTAAATCGATGATCAAAATAGTTGGCAATTAATTTTTTTCGATGGACTAATCATTGCAGCTTTACAACATATTCCTCTTCAGGAGAGTCAGGGAGCCTAGAGAAAGAGAGATGTGTGAACTAGGAGTGGCCTTCAGTCAGCCAAAGGCAGAACATGACCAGCATTCCTGCCCATACCCATACAAGGCATCGGTCTGTCTGTTGGCAGCAGGGGTGTGATGAATGTATCAAGGGTGGGCCCTCTCAAGCCTCCTCACAAATCCATGTTAAGCTCACAACAGCTGATAACTCTCTTGGTCCGTGCCTGGTCAGACAATAGTTTACCGCTGCCCCTGGACTTTGTGTATAATCTGCAGATATGTCAGCTACAGCTTGCCAAGAATTTAGTCTGTGTGGAGATGTGATGAAAGACTGCGTAATTTAACATCAAGGAGTGCATTCCTCAGCTGTTTGCTTCTCCCCAGGAGCAGGTGGAACATGTTAATCAGACGTGTTCATAGGAATAAAGAGGGACATTATACCCAAGCCCCTCTAGACATTAGATGTGCAGCTGTGTAGGGTGTGCAGATGGTCTTTTTAATCTCTGGTGGAATATATTTGCCTACACTGCCACCTCCTGGACTGCCAAGAGAGTGGGGAAAGAGTGAGGGAGCATTGTTGACTGATTATGTATTCCTCATCAGTCCTTACACTAAGGTTAAACTTAGATTATCTGTATTTCTGTCCTCAGAGAGCTGAAGCTGAGGAATTACACTCCAGAGGATGAAGATCTGAAGCAAAGGCAGGTGCCCAAAGCCAAACCTGCATCAGGTGAGAACTTGTCAATCATTGATAAGCTTTGAAAAAAGTTAACTTGGATAATTTTCTGTTTGAGGGCTGTTAATACCATACTTTTGTTGCTTTAAAAATAATAATATAGACTTTAATTATACAGCTCTTTGCAAAACAAAGTTACAAGATTGAAACAGTGAGACAAATAAAAACAAGCAAAAAAAACAACAACAGCGTAACCAACAATAGAACAGATAAGTCATGTTGGTGATGAGATGCTGCTAGAAATAATAGACATTTCATGTTCACGTTTTAAGATTGATGATTTAAAAGAAGATATTGCTGTCACTGATTACTTTGCCTCCAGGGGGGTCGGAGCACATTCTTCTCCTATTATCATGTATCACTTTTGACTGATAATATTTTTGGCTTGCAGTGGAGGATAAAGTAAAAGACCAGTTAGAGGCTGCTAATCCAGAGCCTATAATTGAAGAAGTGGTGAGTAATCCTTTCTGGGATTTAATTTATTGAAGAAATAAAGTTGTAGTTGCCAAATTTAACTGTTTTCTTTCCTCAGGATTTGGCCAACCTTGCCCCAAGAAAACCAGACTGGTAAGACCTTCCTCCAACCTGTGTGGTGCATAAAAATCTTTGTGTAATCAAAAATAATTTTCTTTCTGACTTTCTGATTCTCATTCTAGGGATCTCAAGCGTGACGTAGCAAAGAAACTGGAGAAGCTGGAGAGGAGAACACAGAGAGCCATCGCTGAGCTCATCCGTTAGTATTTCCCACTTCATGTTTTCACATTCTATCACTGTGTTTTCCTGACACCACAGAGACAGGCCCGTCTCAGCTAGGCGTGAATTATTAGGCTAATTGCTTTGTGGTTTCACGACTCCACTGAGACTCGAAGCCTTTTGATAACATCAATGGTGTGATTCTTCCACTGATGTGTGATCCACATTCTAAAAATAGACGTGAGTGTTCATGGAGAACGCTAAACAGGTTTAAACTGAAAGGTTGTCCCTTGTTTTAATGTGTCACCCTGATTACTATTCCCCATATCTGCACACATTAAGAGTGCAGGTAGACATGTTTTTTGTTAACATGTACTCACAATTACCCAGTTAATGAGTTTATAGTGGCATGCAACCAAAACCAAAAGTCCCTTCTTTGATGAATGTAACTACTGATTGAAAAATGTAGTGAATGAATGAGTCAGACTGACTGTGTGTGTTTGTGTTTGTTCAGGGGATCGTCTCAAAGGCAGCGAGGATGAATTGGCCGGAGCGGTGGGAGCAGTAGGAGTGGAGGAGGGAGACTCGGACTGAACCCAAGATGTGACAGATTTAAAAAAGGAGACTTCCAAGAGGGATGTCCACGGTTTACTGCGACTGTACTGTCACATCAGTGTTGTGCCCAGAGAGACTTTCATCTCCGCAGGGTGTAAAGTAATGTTGTCAGGTCTTCATACTTCCATTCTGAGTCCTGCGTTGTGTCATTGCATTATTACATAAATATGTAGTAGTACATTGACGTTATGTGGTGTATTGAGGTGTATTGTCAACGTAACCATCAAATATTTTGTTGTAATTTTTTATATTTTCAAGTAAAATAATGTGAATTTTTCAAATGCCTGATCATTTTTATGTATTTTACCTTTTTTACTTAAAACTAAATCCTTTATCACGGTATTTGAACTTTACATCATGCTGTCAAGTACATGTTGTGACATAATACATTTTGTGGAAAAAAACTTATAACTTAACTTAAAAATTTAAAAATTATAAGAATCTTTATAAAAAATATTCCTAAAGTAGTCCTGCCAGAACGATGGGGGTGGAACAAAATATCGATATGGGAATAGAGCTCATTATTTATTGATACCCCGGTCACAAATATCAATATTTTAATCAAAACATGCAGGCGCTCTAATCTTGCTTATATCAAACTGCATTGTAAACTAGTTGCACTGTGAGTGAAGTCTCCTTGCACACAGCACAGAGCAGTGAAATGATCCGCAATTCTTGCTTTTTGCCTCTTGCAATTTTAGGGATGTTTTTTCTTCTTCGGTTACACAGAGGTCATGACGTATCGCAGATTGTCTAGCAATGCATCAAGAGTCGCAGAATTGCTGTATCTTGATAGTATGGTATCGTGAGTTACTCTGTGATTCTCACCCCTAACAATCAGAACAAGAACCTTCTGGACGGAGTACAGTAGAGAATCAGACAGGAAATGTCAGGGAACAAACCTCTCCTGCTGGGTTTGAATGATGGACGTTGTGGTGATGTGGCCTAATTATGTTACTTACTTTGTTTTGTTCTCTCAGCATCCAATAAGAGAAAAGACACATTTTAAATACATCATATTTATTCAGAAAATCATCTGAAAATTCACTCTAATCATCATGAAGTGACCCCTACTGTAGTTACTGCAACATGAACATCTTTGCTACGCTTGAATCAAAGTTAGTGTTGATTCAACGGGTGATAAATAGAGGAACAATGATGAACGGATAACAATACGCGGCTTTTGGTATGACATTCACAAGTGATATCTATTGCAAGCACCTAAATACCTGTTCTTAACTGAAACACTCCTTTCACAATAAAGTGCATCTTCTGTCCCCATAGGCCCAAACTGTCTCCTCGATAAAGAGGATATTGCACAGTTATTACTCTTAATACAAGGCCGCCTGCTCCCTTCAACAGCTTTCTTCTTTCCCTCAAAGGCAAATGATCAAGGCTCCAAAGAGAAACGGAAAGTGCTCTTCTGAAGTTCCACGAAAACTACGCTAACATGTGACTTAAGTGTCATTGAAATGCTTACAGCCCATTCTTTAGCTACAAAAACAGACTCTCCTACACACTACAACCTTCAAAAATATACCACATTGGAGATGAAGCTCACAAACTACATTTATAGCGATATGATTAATACTACAAAAACTGAAGTGTTGATACTGTGGTTCTGGAAGCTTATTAAATCTGTTTGAACAAGATAATGCAAGAAACGCCTCAAGAGGCTGATAAGATAAATCCTGGATTTTGGTATTTATTAAAAGGGAAACTGAGATATTGTTGTCTAAGGAAGCATCAATCTTAGACTGTGGCTCAGTCAGGGGTTGTTTTGGCACTCAAGAGTGGAAGAATAAATACTCCTGCATGCAGATTATCTAATGATAAATGGTTGTCTCATGTCAGAAGCAGACAGATTTTAGCCCTTGAGCAGGATTGCTGTTGATCTTGTTGATAACTGTATGACTGGTTGGTAGGGCGGGTGATAATCTGACTGGTGCATTCATGGCTTCCTGGTGATCACTGGGAACAGGAGGTGGCTGGTTCAAGGCTGTCAGTCGCACTGTCCGCCACCAGACTCGATCTTCCTGGCTGCAGGACCAAGTTCCACCTTGCACACCCTCTGGGCAAACTTCAGTGAGCACAGTGTCTCTCCCACGTTACTCTCCAGAGCAGACACCTTAAGTAGAAAACAAAACAAGGCTCATAAGAAACCATCAGCAAAGACTTAAAATCTATACATCTGGAGCAGTAATCTCACCTGCACCACCATGACAGTCTTGCTGCCTTTTCCCAGGGAGTCTTGTAATAGGTACGTAAGGCGCGAGTTCCTGAAAGGGATGTGAGTCTGCCGAGCTCTCAGTGCCTGAATCACGTCCCCCAGTGCCAGCAGGGAGCGGTTGATATTCTGGGCCTCTTTCAGCCTCTCTCCCTCTGCGCCAGACTTCCATACCCTCTCTGAGCCAGCCAGGTCCACCAGGTTCAACTTGCCTGAGGACAGAAATGTTAATCCAGAGTTAATGTTGAAGCGATGAAGACAGTCTCTGACTGAATCCTAATCAGAAGCTCTGTCTCCACCTTCCTTCTGCTTTAAGACTACAGATATTCACAGTGGTATCCCTCAGGAAATGTTTTTTGATTCAGCCTCATGACTAGACTGCACTCAGCTTTAATAAAACAGAGACAGATTCAATGAGGAATACCAAATCAAATGTAGGTACTAGGAAGCAGCATTTTTTGGCAGTGTCCTTGTAGAAAGAGAAATGCAGGTGTGACTGACCGGTGGTTTTGGACCCGGTGGCGAGGTCAGTGCCCTGAACGGTGATGCAAAGCAATGCATGGGAGCGGGAGCTGTGCTGGTTCATCTGAGTGCCGAAGGTGATCCTGTTCCTTCGGGCTGTGGCTAAAATCTGGACAAGGCCAAGAACCATCAGTGTGATGATTTGTCTAGAACCAATATTGCAATATTGTATATGTAAAACTAAAGTATGAGAATCAATATATGTACTGTGTTCTCTCATAATTCCATGCATTACCCACTGTGTGAGGGTATGAGGAAACCCACACATAACAACACTTATCCAACTTTCATGCTACAGAAGAGAGCTTTAAGGTGTTGCTGTTTTAAAATAAGGTGGCAAACAACCATCAAACTGAGGTAAAAGGAGCAGTTCACCAAAAATGAAATCTGTAACCATTTACTCAGCCTCATGCTGATAGAAAGCCAAGTGAAGTTTCCACAAAACATTTCTGGAGCCTCACAGTAAAACTGCGTTGCAGCATTTCCTAAACAACTGATGTCGATGGGGACTCATTTTCAAAACTTCACAAAACAATCTGGAAAAAAAAACATAAAATGGCACCATACAGCTTGTCGGGTGTGATTCTGGTCATTTTTTTGTCCCCTTCAGATGTTTTGTTGCTGCAACAATGTTTTGTTGTGAAGCTCCAGAAATGATTTGTGGACTTCCATCATTCATCAGAATGGAAGTGAACAGACAATGATTGAATTTTAATTTTTGGGTGAAATTAACCTTTAATTGTGCATGAAACATTTGAAACTCATGTTTTTCTTTCTGTTTTGCTTTGTCTTTGTAAAGCTTTTTTGTTTTCTTTTTATTCTTAAAATTAACAGTCTCACCTTCTTGATGTGCTGAAAGTTCCTAACTTCTATGACCCTGAGGCCTGGTACGTGCAGCTGTCCCGTTCCATCCGGGTTGATCTTTATGTCCAGTTTCTCTCCGTCCTTACTCAGCAGGTCTCTGAGAAGCAACATATAGCACTAACAATGAAACAAGCAACGTCTAGTCGCTGTGAAATAGGCTATATGAGGAAAACTGCAGCATGTTGTACCTTAGCACCTCGTTGTAAATCTCCACAGAGCTGACAGTGACAGTGTACGACCACATGTCCTTCCTCTCCTCGATCACACTGAAGAGTTGTTTCAGGGCTCGCTGGTTGATGCCTGGGTTCTCCACACTGCCCTGAAAAATTTAACGATACTTAGCCCGCAACCTGTATTATGTATCATCACTCTATGGCTACAAAAACGCTGTGAACTAGAGAGTATACCTCCATGGTGTGCGTTTTTCCAGAGCCAGTCTGTCCATACGCAAATATGCAGACATGGTAGCCATCGATGCATGATGTCACCAGGGGCTCAATCTCCTGAAAGACCTGATGAAACCAAAGAAAGGGTTAAGAGTTCCTGTTTGACTGTATTTCCTGCAGATGCTATTCATTTTCATACCTCCTCCTGTGTGGCCTGAGGGTGGAAGACCTTGTCCAGTTCAAAGATGCGACCCTTTCCTTTGTTCAGCACATTGAGCGAGGACTCGTTGTTGGAGTCCGTCGTCACCACCACAGACTGGCCCTCCTCGTGCTGGTCCTCCTTCAGCACGGGCTTCACGCGGCACAGCACGCGGATGTTGCCTAAAAACAGGACGCCCAGTTAATGGCACAGATTTCATTAGCTGCAGTGACTTTTTATTTTTCTGCATACCTTTAAGCTCCACCAGCTGCTCGTGGTACTTCCTGCGCAGTGCGACCTCCTTTCTGTATTTCTCCATGAGATCTTTGTTGGCTTCAGACATCTCACTGATGGCTGCTGAAATCTGCCAAAAGACAGCAAAAAATCCTCATTAGGCATGTCAATTTGGTCAGATTGTTTGTTCTGCTACATACAGAGGACAAATTCTACATGATGTCACTGTGCTTACCTGTTTTTTTGCGTCATTGATAGCTGCCCCGTAAAAGTCGGAGAAGTTTCGGACCTGGCTCCTCAGACTGGTGTAGTCTGTCTTCATGGAGCGTAAAGTTGGAGGGAGTGCTGTCAGACGCTTCTGCAAGCCTGATAAAAATTAAAATGTAGACTCGTGTTCAAATGGAGTTCTGTAAATCTACTTAGAAGGAGTAGCTTGACATTTTTTGGGAAATATGCTGTATTGAGATACAGCTTGTTAGCTTAGCTTAGCATAATGATTGGAAAGAAGGACAAAAGATGTCAGACGATCACTTGGACAGGTGCTGTGACTTAAGTTAGCCTGACAATCTTATGGGGCTAACCACCTGCTAACCACCTGCTAGGGGTACACAAATGAGACTTTTATACCTTCTCATCTTACTATTAGCAAGAAAATGAATAAGCTTATTTCCAAAATGTTGAAGTATATCTTTAAATTTCTTGTGTGCAGGTTTAATTAGGTGGTGTAACTCACCGAAGAATTGGTCCTGCAGGCTCTGAAAGTGCTCGGCAGAGCAGTTGGCGGCAGCCTTCACAGCTTCCTCCTTCCTCTCCTCCAAGTGGCCAATCTCCCTCAGCAGCTCCTCTCTCAGTTTACTGATCTCTCTCTCATATGCTGCAATCTGTAAAGGGTTCAGCACAGCAGTTTGTCAACCTGTCAGCTCGACTGGTCCAAGCTGTGCAGGTTCAGCTCAGTAATGAGTTCGTCTGTCAATGAAATCGATCCAGGTTGTGAATTTCCAGCAGCGAAAATGGAAACTTCCTCCTTCTGCCTTGATTTTCTCCTCTTTGATCGTCTGTTCTCTTAACACAGAGTGATTTATTTACCTCTCTGTACCTTGTCGACTGTCTCTTCTAATCTAAGAGTTGATGGCATCAGGAGGACCATCTGGGATTTGTTGACACTTTCTTTGCCTCTATAGTGGCGAGCAGTAGTAATTTGTGTGCTGATTTATATTTGGCGTCATTATGGAGCATTATTGATAAAAGCCCACATGGTGGTTCACCTTACAGTTTATGTCCAGCCTGATAAAAACTGCTGGAGCGCAATTATTTACTTCTAAAAACATCATCCCAGTGAAAATGATTTTAAACAACATCAGTTTAACCTGATTGTGTGGGTGTGTGTATAACTGTGTATGTTTACTTCAAAGCAGATAAGACAGAAAATAATTCATGCCAAACTAGTTCAGCCTGAATCTGCGGCCTCTGTTACCTTGTGCTGCAGGTTACAGCTGTATTCATCGGACTTCCTGATTTGCTCCTCCAGCTGTTTGCACCGCTCGTTCTGATTGGCCAGCTTTTCAGACAGCAGCTCATTCCTCTGTCTGGCTTTAGTCAGGTGCTTTAATGTGGCAGGTGATTCCACCTCCACAGTCTGGGTGACATACTGAGAGAGAACGCACATGTGATTGGTGTCATTTACTCTAATTACATAAAACAGGAGGCAATGTTTATGCTTTTGTCATTTTGTTCTTCTCAGATAAGACGCACCTTCACCGCCGGCTCCTTGCCTCTCTCTCTGTCCAACTCCAGCTGCAGCTCCCTCACTCGCTCCTCTCGTTTCCTCAGCTCCTCTCCTCTCCTCCACTCGCTTTGTTCGCTCCGTCGCTCCAGGTGTGACAGCTGCTCGGCACGCTGCTGCAGAGACATCTCCAGCTGCTGCACTCTGCTGCGGAGGCTCTCATTCTCCTGGCAAAGCATATAAAACAAAGTAAATTATAAACATTAGTGTTTGAGGTTAGTAATGGCTTCTTTGGTAGCACATCAGTGAGGTCTGCGCTGTGCTGGTGCATCTCACCTTGATTAGCATGGTGCTGGACTGGGAGGGGATGGTTGTCAGCTGCTGCAGGAGGCCTTGGGTGAGGCTCAGGTTCTGTTTCAGACTCTCGTTCTCTGCTGACAGACACAGAACGCGCTTCTCTGAGTCCGTGGCCCCCTGAGGAAATGAAACATGAGGTTCAGCATGACAATAACAAAGATGCATCAAAAACAGAATTCTTTGCCATGTGAATTCCTTATATAATATCATCGTAGATGACTATTTATTCATCATGGATTTATAATTAAAGTGTTAAAAAAGACTTGCTGAGCGTTGTTTGGTATTTTCACACCATGGCATTTTAGTCAGTGGGTGTGGGAATACACTGTGACAGCTTTGCTGATGACGTGCAAAGTGACCAAGACTTGACAAATGATTCAATCAATAGTTCGCAGCGCTTACGGTGGCTGTTCTCAGTCTTGACAGCTCCTCCTCACGCTCCTCTATGCAGCTCTTGAGCTCATCAATCTGTGGAGGACATTAGAACAGTTAAAGTTACAAACACATTTGATTTCATAATACAGACATATATTCAACTCCTTATTTAATTCCTTTATTTGTAGCACAATGTGAAGTTATATAATTCTACATTTTTTTTAGGCAGTAAGTCTCTTGAGATACATTATCTCTGTTGCATGAGAGAGAGAGCTCTGGTCAAAATGGCAGTATAGGGTAGATTACACAGAGTCACATATATAATTTAAAACATTCACATATACAGTATGCACGATGACACAGGACCCGAGAGCCATCCTACATTTATGAAGGTATACATGTACAGTAATTACATGTCTATAATTCATGACACATTATATAGAAAGAGTGACACCTTTTCCTTCCTAATACTTACGGACATAACATAATAAAGGCATAATATAAATTCTAAAAAGTTATGAGTCATATTGGGGGGATTTTGCAATAAATAATTCACATTTTAACAGAGGAATCTGTATTTTCCATTAATTGTTAATGTAATTCAGGTTAGTCAGGTCATAATTTTTTTTGCCTTTTCCTTTCCTTCACTGTTTAATATAGGTTCTTGTGTAAAAGATCTTGAAAGTTAAAAAGGTCCACACCTACAGAAGCTCCTCTCTCCCACAGAAAACAATGCTCCTGAAATGCCTTGTCAGTAGTCCAACCTTTAAATCTGTGATTTTGTGACATCACACTAGTTGGGTATGAACTGATTTAGCACAGCTGCTCTGTTGTTGTTAGTGGTGCTGGCTCAGGTGTGTGTGAGCTGACCAATCAGAGGAGACTGGGTATTGGGGAGGGGGGGTTTAAAGAGTTTAAAGAGTGTTTCAAACAGGATGAGAAAACTGATGTGTTTTTTGACCACTAAAGCATGTAAACCTATTCTAGCAGTAACCCAAAATAAAATTAGGAACCTGAAAATGAGTGTGACGAGTGATCTTTAAAATCCAGTATCATACCTGCTGTTGAAAGGCCTGTATGCGAGAGTGTCTGTCTTTTTCCTTCTGCTCCAGCTGTGAGTGTAGCAGACGGAGCTCTCCTCTCAGTTTACTCCTCTCCCCCTGCAGACCGTACAGAGACTCCACCAGCATGTGAACCCCAGCTTGTGTCCCTGCGTCACTGCTGGATTCACCTGGGAGACATTAATAAGAAAAACTTCATCATATGCTGTCATCTTTGGACCCACACAGAAATCACACCAGCCACTATCCTTTGGACTTCCTCTGACCTGTTTCTATATGTAATCTTTTCAGCTATGACAAATTTCCACTTTACGCTTGAATGCTTACAAGTGGTGTGTGTAATATTAATGAACATTAAGTTTGCACGTAAAGCTCTTTTAAACACCATGTAGTCAGCGTGCATTGCAGGGAGGTTGTCGTTGCCGTGTTTCCTTTCTCAACTCTCCAGGACGACTGCACAGACCTTTAAAGGATTACTGAGGCTTCTCACGTGCAGAACCAAGATTCACATTTTTATATCCGATGCAACAACCTGCTTAAAAACTCCTCTATCGTTCATCGGGAACCTGAGCAGCATGCCCGACAGCATTTTAATCGCTTTCTTCCTCCTCCTCAATGATTCATCACGCTCTGCCACCTCGATTTTCATTTCAGGGCCTTATGCTAATTTTATCAACACGCCATGTCAGGTTTGCAGTGTCACAATGGTGCAGGCAAGGATGGTGGTGCCAGGAAGAAAAAAAAAACATGGAGGCTACAGCTGTGCATCGGGGGTGTTGATGGAAACGTGCTTGGAAGTAACGTGAAAAGCCTGTGAGCTGGTCTGGTCTGCAGAGGCACTGAGATCACAGTTTAAAAACAGCAGCCTGAGATGATCCCACAACTGAAAAAAATATGATACAGATTTTTTTTTAAATGTAAAATTCTTCTTGATGAATAATTTCTGGAGGGAGAACCAGCCATGTATTCAAATAAAATATGGACTACAAAAACACAAAACAGGAAGTGGTGGACATCCAAAAGGCGCAGCATCACTCCTCCACTTAGTCCTGCACGTTGCACTACAGTAAACAAACAAATGAAACAGCCTTGTAACACAGGGACACGGACTCTTGCCTATTTTTAGTCCAACACAAGTGCACGTGGCACCTTGCATGTGCCAAACCTTGTAAGTGCATTTGCAGGGAATAAAACAGCACTCTCAGCCATGTTTTATTCATGACAGAGAGTCAGAGAGTCACTATCCGAGAACTAAACACACTTGCCATGTAATCACATATCTCGGTCTTGTGACTAATGAGAGTCAGTGCGCATGAGGTCCTCTCCTTAAACACACCTACACACTGAGATTCATATACAAATCAGTCTGGTTATCATACATATTGACAGATTTCTCTGAGAATGCGTCAGTCAGCCTGAGGACAGGAATCTGATCCGTCTACAGCTTCATGGAGTCGTTCACTTGTTAACAAGCTGTACATATGCACAGAGAAGTGATGTAAGACAGTGCAGCTGGCGCATCCACCCGTCTGCTAAGAGGTCAAACAAGCATCTGGCCAAATCTGAAAGACAGCAGACACTGACATCTAAAGCTCTGAGGTCAGTTGCAGCTGTAGAGTGTCAGTCTGGCCGACTTGACTTATACCATCACCCGAGTAAATCTAATCATTCTGCTCCTTTCTGATGACTGTATTCGTCTATAAAAGGGCGTCCAGTCTGTCAGTGGAAAAACACTGAAGTGAACTACGCGAGACACTGTTTTAAGAATTGATGACTTCTATGAAATTAGTGAAAAAATCCTTCCTTTTGAATAAGCGTTCCTTCTCGAATCCTGCTCACATTTGTATACAGTAATGGAAAATTATTGGATTTCCACAAGTGTAAATGGAGCACAAAACCTTCTCATCCATATTAAATTACCCAGTGGATATACACCTATTATGACAAGCCTGTATGACAGCGCTCTGTATTTATAGTCCTCCTAATTCACCTTCCTCCATCCATCAGATGATCTCATCCAATCCGGGGTCTCATATCGATTTAAATCCACCTTTAATCACCTTTTCACACCGTCTACCTCTGTGTGGTTATTGAAAAAGCCACATGACCTCCACTTCTCTCTGTTTTCATCATCCTCACACCTACCACCCCCTCTTGCACCTTAATTTCACCCTCCCCCGCCCTTTCATTCCTCTCTCCTCCCCCCTCTGCGGCCCTCCTCTTCTCCCTCACCCTCGCTCAGTGGACTGGGCGTTTGCTGCTGGCTGATGGCCTCCTCCAGGCTGCTGATGATGCTGTTCTTGTCCCTGAGGCGCTGGCGGTAGGACGCCCGCAGAGCCTTCATCTGGCGGCGGTGCTGGACGCGGTGCCTCTTGAGCTGGACCCGGTACTGGTCGGCCTGCTGCTGCAGCTGCTGGAAGTGGGAGTACTGCTCCAGAAAAGTCAGCAAGTGGGACATCACCGCCACCAGGGGAGACTCTGACAACTGGGCAGCACAGAAACACACACACACACGCACGGTTTAGTGGAGCTCCTATTTGGGGAACTTCTAATCCACTTTTCCTGCATCAGGTGAGCAGCTCAGTCAAGGTGATGACACAGTTTTTTATCACCTTTCCTGTCGTTTCCAGCTGAACCTGTGAGGCCCTCCTTTTTTCAGACTCCTGCTTGAAGGACAAAAACGCAGCCAGAGGAGTGCATGCTGGGATGTCAGGGCTATCCTTCTCATCCTCATCACTCAGAGACATTTCATCACTGTCACTGCTGCTGCCTGGATGACAACAAATCACATAAGCAATAGAGAGTAAAGGAATGTATGCACTAGTAGAAACCATCCACATCACAAGTGTTGTTTCATTTGTCTGTATCATGCAACAGCCTTTCTGTTGGACTGTAAATGTTGTGAAAAGCTATCTGAGGACTCACTTGACTCACTAAGCCGAGCACAAGCCTTTTTTCCCATTTTGGAGGTGTGGCCATCTCTCCTCCTTCTCCCTGTTTCCATGGAAACAGGTCCTGGCTCCTGAGCACAGCAAAGAAAATGAGGGTCAGACGGTAAAACACACACAAAATATTTACACATATTTTACATCAGAACACACACAAAAGGCAGAAATATGACACCACCAATTTCTACTTCTTTTAAGATTACTTTAGTATTTTTGCACAGGTAGGTGTACTGTAGGTGACGCATGCATGTTCCTCGCAAAAACAAATAAAATTCAGAGAACCCCCCGAGGTTGGATATGATGTGGCTAGACATACGTCTGAGGAAGCTCCACACGCCCCCTCCAAGTCATCCTCCTCCTCCTTCTTAAAGACAGTGTAGAAGATGTAGACTAAAAGGGAGTAGAAGGCGTACATCTCCACACCGTCGCAGTCCCTGTAAATGAGAGATGAACTCACTAATCACATACATATTTATCATTATGCAGAAAAGCAAAAACAATTATATTTCTTACCCTACTTGAATTGTAACACAATTAAATTTATGATGCTGGTCTCGACTTGTCCAGAGCTTCAACATTTTTTTCCTCTCTTAAACATCACCTCATCCCATCATGCATTAAGCTTCATCTTCTTTACCTTATCACATATCTTCTTCTCTTTGGTGATCAAAATCCAACATTCCAGTCTTCTGTATCCCCCCTTCACACTCCATCTGTGCTGTCAATGACAAACCTTCCCATGCAGCCCTTGTTCTCACAGCTGCAACAGCTTCCCTGTGCTGTGTGCAGCTCCTGTGTGACTCCCTCTCCGCTGTCCACTCTCCACCCCTTTCTCCTCCTCCTCCTCCTCCTCCTCGACACTTTGCTCCATCTACAGGCTGCAGCTGCGGCGAGCATGCTCAGTGCAGTTTCCTGAGCCGCTGCAGTGGTGGAGAGACAGAGACAGGATGGAGACTGAGTTGAGGGGGAAGAAAGATGCTGATGAGAGTGGCCAGAGGCAGAGGTGGATGAGATGTGCCAGGTTCCAGGTGCTCATAAAGATCAAGAACTGCAGCATAGCGCACTTGCAAATATTGAGATGTTTGTGACACGACAGTAATAAGTGGTATAACCATTAGACAGGTGAACATGAACCAAGAAATCTTCGAAATGCACTGTAACATTACATAATTTATTTTAGTTATGTTGATGTCCTTTAGTGAATATTAACATCTTTTGTTAACCAAAAGCAATTTAATGTAGTAACAAATAAAAGGAAGAATATGGCATTTTTAAAATGTTTCCACATTGTCAGAGAAAGACATGACTTGAATGATGAATCGTTACAAAAAAACAGTTTTCATTCGACATTTTGTCGCCTCAAACTCACAAATTTGCACAAAACTATTAAATACCTTGAAATGAATCCTGGTCACCTGTGTGTGCCCGGAGGTCTGACAAAGGCACTGCCTGACATATGCTTGCACGTATACTGCAGCAAAACTGCTGAGGCAGCTGCTCACAACTCCTGAAATCCTGAGAGAGAATCTGCAGTGTCCACTACAAATCTCTTTAAAGAATATCAATATCTCACAAGGACACCACCCGTGGACAAACCTCCTGTAAGCAACAGTGAGTGAAACAGATGAGGTCATTTTATGTCACCATTAGAACTGCTAAAAACCAAGGAAGTAATAAAAAAAAAGTGCACTGATAAGTATCAAATGGGCAAGATGAGGTAAGAGCAGGGCCAAGAGCTGAGACCACTGCAGATATTTAAACAGTGATACTGCTGAGGCTGCAGAACAAACAGGACCCAGACTCTGAGGCAGCTGGCTGTTTTTGGAAAATACAACACTAAAACTGTAAGCAGAGAGATGTGAGGAGGATGTCAACGGCCTGAGAGATGATCACAGAGTAAATTAAAATGCACACATGCTGGCTACATCATATGTAAATTGGCTTATCAAATGTCAACCAGGCACTCCCAGTATATAATAGTGATGCAGAATGCCACCAAGAGCTATCAGTTGTAAATTATGGTCACATACTCTCATGCAAATGAGGTTCCTCAGTGGTGTCTGTGTTTTGTTTAATCGAGTGCTTTTATTTAAATGAAGTTCATATGAAGTTCAGCCATGTTCTTGGTTCAGCAGCTAATCTAAATTCCAGTGAAAACACCTGATGCAGGACAGGAAGTGGTAATACACAGAAATTTCTGTATCAGAGTTCTGAATTATTTCTGAAATACTTGGAAACTCCACCTCCGGTTTGACTTTCTATCACCATGCAGATGTATTGAATTGGTCTTTCACTTTTAAAACAAAGTTATTGCCATTTCCTTTTTTCCATGTATTTTAGTCTTGAATGTTTTGCTTGGCAGTCATTTCTTGTATTCTGCCCTTGAACATGTGTGTATAAACACATGTTGTATTTAAGTGCATATAGCCCCCAACTTGGAAACGAGAGCTGCAACAAATTATTTTTATTTCTTATTAATCCTTCAGTTACTTTTTAGATGAATCAATTATTTATTCAATCTCTAAGGTTTGAGAAAATAGTTTAGGATGCTCATCATTACCCAGGGCCCAAGGTGCTGTCTTCAAATTGCTCGTTTTGTATTCATGACATAAAAAGATGAAAAGCAATGCAAAAATCTGAGAAGCTGAAACCAGCTGTTGTGTGGCATTTTTGCACAATAATCAATAACTGCTCAATTAATCCATTATCAGAATTGATGCTTTTTTATTTTCTGTTGATTGACTAAATTGATTAATCAACTAATCACTTCAGAACTACTGGAAACATTAACATACAAATTAAAGGTGCAATATGTAAGAATTTTAGTTTATCACATTTAAATTACAAATAATTAGAATTATCAACACAATGTGAAGAAATAGTTTTAACTTTATGTATTGTGTTGCAGAGATATCTACTGAGGTTACCATGTTAACTAGCTAGCCCTGGGCCTGAAAACATCTTTCTGCTGGCGGTCCAAACCTCCTGTCCCCCAGTACTCTGACTAGCTGCACAGCTAACTGAGCTAACAGGCTAATGGCAGCTACAGTCATGGATGTACTGTAAAAAAATATAGTTAGCAGTTACTAGCAGGTGATTCGATGCCCTCTTTTTGTATGGAGTATGAATTCAACAGGTGGCCAATTCTTACATATTGTACCTTTAAACGGTACTTTGTACTTTAGTATCCTGTGTCAAAGGTTGTCCTATACGTTCTGTTGCACTATAGGTGTTGCTTCAACAAGGCAAATTCCACACAGCATTTGTTATAATGGCAAGAAAGTTAACTCAAATCTTCCTTTAAAATGTCCTGAAATGCTTTTAAGTTAGGCACATTCATTTTTGCAAAGGTCCAATTTTGCTCTTGTACTAAATGCCTATATGACATTGGTCAGTCACATCCAACAGAAACTTGCTGAGGGCCTGTGTGGAGGCCCAACAGCCAAGAGACATGGATCCTTTTAAAAGCCACTTGGTGAGACCCTCATTTGCAGCCGGAGAAATGTGCGTCACAAAAGTGTTTGTCTCGATGCTCGGAGCCATAAGCAACGGGAGGCTGAGGGCCACACCGCCAAAGGCCCCTAAAGCATTACTGGCAAACAGACACACGGTCAGGCAGCAGGACAGGGAAGAAAGGCCGAGGCAGCGTGTCAATAATGTGAGAGCATCTGCTGAGATCCAGTCACACAGTCCCAGCAGCAGACAGGAGCCACACAGGAGGATATGTGCAGTGTTTCGGTCTTCACTGAGCCACAGGAAGTCGAAGGAGACCAGCGCTGGAGCCAGAACCTCACCAGCCCACTCTGCTTCTCTCTGGATAGAGGTGAAGTAAGAGCTGGAGGGGGGGAAGATGCAAAGCGCTGCAGAGAGTCCGAGCAGGAAGAGGCCAACTGCAGGAGCCCTGTGATCCTGCAGAGAGAAACAGTGACATATTACAAAGTTGGAAGTTTTTATACTTGGATTTATTGATTACCTCATTTCTAACTAAAAGTAATACAGATCCCAGTGTTCAGAACACATACATTAAAGTTTAAAGTTCTTTTATTGGCACTACACTAAATGACACCTACCTTAAAGAGCCTGTAAGAAGAGTGCAGTGCTGTCACAGACAACATGATGTTGGAGCAGGATGTGATCAACTCTGTTACACAGGACGCCATTTATCCTGAGGACGAGTGACACTGCTGTAAACATCCGCGATGTTACCAACGATACCGTTAAGGGCAACAGAGAAGGTTAGTTCAAATGAACGTGTTTTAACTGAACTAGACTTAAACAACTGTGGCATAAATCTGACTGTAGGTTAGTGTTTTATTGAGTCAATACCCTGCAAACACAGAGGCACAGAGGACCACACTTCAGCTAGAACACTTAAACGTTTGTTTTGACATGTGACAAATCAGGATATGGGCAGTGCGCGTGCGCTGCAAGTTGCCTTCACTGCCGGTCGTAATCTCTGACGCTGTTCCAGCAGGATACAGCGCTGGCCAAAAGGAATTATTATGAGTTTTAAAACGTGATGTAGCCCACACATAATGATAAGCCAAACAGTTTGAAAACATATTCTATTCAGTAAAAAGTTTCATCTGATTTCGGATCATTGTAACATGCAAGACCGCATTAGCATCTTATGTGAACCAGGTGAAACATAATTTTCAACGCTCATTTGACGGTACTTGAATGCAGCTAAAGTTCGAAAATCATGGCGGCGGAGTGTTTGACAACAGTAACAGAGCAATGGATACGGGACAGGTTACAATTAAAACATCCGTGTCTTGGTAATATTATCTCATGGTTATACAAACATCATACAGGAATAAATACCAGCTAACAACCCGTGGCGTAAAACAACGTAAAACTATTGCAGCTAACCGTTAGTCACTTTCCCAAGCTTCATCACCGGTGGCTAAGCTAACGAATGCTAACATAGCCATCAACAATAACTGTCACCTGCTGCAAACCGGATGCAGTGCCGTCTCATTTATACGTATTATACTTTCTAAACAGGTGATGTCCGCTCACTGAGCCTCCCGGGGACTCGTGAGGAGAAGATACGACATCTGGGAAACGCACTGAATAACTTTGTCCGTCTGAAGTCTTTGGACCTGTCCTACAATGCGCTTGTCTCTGTTGAGGTAGATTTAAACTCTTCTTACACTTTTCAAGCTGTAAACGTGTTTGTAGATGTTATATTAAATTCCCTGATCATAAAACTACTGTAAACAACTGAAAGGGGTTAATAATGTCCAGTTATCCCCTTTTATTTCTTCTTTAAGTAACATTTAGATTGTAAAAAGGATCTGATACTAACCGCTGACTGACCCCTTTTATTATTTTTTCTCCTCAGGGAATTAAACATTTGAAAGTGCTGGAGAGGCTCATCCTGTACAATAACTGCTTACCTTCCCTTGAAGAGCTGAAAGAGCTGTATGAGCTGCCAGCTTTGAGAGAGCTGGACCTCAGGCTCAACCCTGTGACCAGAAGTCACCCACACTATCGCCCTCATCTGGTGCATGACATGCCCAACCTGCGCAAACTAGGTGAGAGCAATAATGCTCAGATTGCGCTAATCTCATGTCAGTTTTCAGAATAACTGAGTCTCCTCCTTTGCTTTCTAGATGGCTGTTCAATCAGAGACACAGAGCGCAAAGTTGCCATTATGCAGTTCTCCTCTGACATTCTGCCTCAGCAGAAGAGCTCAGCTTTGAATGAGGCTGCTGACCAAAGGTACACTGATTGTCAGATGAGTAATGAGTTTGTGTGTTTAAGTCCCTATTTGATTCGATAGGTCTGCCAATGATCACGAGAACATGGAAAACACAGCAAAACTGATTGTGATGTTGGGTCTAGAATAGTAGAAAGAAGGACAAAGAAGCTTTGGGAATGTTTAGTAAAAAAATGGGTCATTTTTCTTCCAGTTTAAAATATGTTGCCCAACTCTTCTTCAGTACACCATCCCATGTTAACTAAACGTTTTAAACTGTCTTGCCTTCATCAGGGTGGTGCCATAGATCTGTCATGTAATTAATATGTATACAAAACTTTACACTTCTGTTTTCTTCAAAAATGCTTCTTCAAAAAAGTATTGTCCTTAGTTTATACAAAAACTATATTATCTATAACCGTGAATACAAAAACATGACAATCAACCTTTCACGTTATTCCCTAACAAATACACTTTTTCATCTTAACCCAATAGTGGGTAAAAAATAATAATAATATAAACGTCTCAATACAAATAAATAAATTCGGTATTGTTTCAACCTAATTATTCAAATTACTGTTATGAAAGAAAGTGTATTTACATCACCTCTATCGCTTTATAATAATGAATAAGACTGAATAATATCAAAGTCTTTCTACCTTTGAACTTAACACATCTATCCAAGAACTACATTTCCAGTGTTTCTCAAAGAAATCCTGTTAATAGAGAACAAGTATATCTCCATGGACTCGACAGAAATGGCTTCAGGTTTAATTTTTCTTTTCACCCTCTTGGGTTTAAAGTACCCCAATTAGAAATCCAGAAATCTTTCTTAATTAACTATTAATTAAGAGGTTAATTATTCTGGCTGCATATCAGACTTCACAAATACTCATCACTCAGATGAAGTCTTGCAATAATTAAGTTTACAGAAAAAAGTGAGTGACTCAGGTGCTTAATTTTGGTCAGTGTAAAGTCTTAAATGAAAAAAATGTAGTAACTCTGGTTGACAGAAACATCCACAAAAAGTTTCCATCATCAAAATAAATTACTGTCTTGCTTGTGGTTTCCAGAAGCAGTGATCAGAGACTGGCTTTAGTCGACCGCTTAACCAAGAGGCTCTCTCTGAGGACTGACACTGATGATATTGTGTTGAATTTTGTTGTGACAAATCGTGGAGGCCAAAGTGAAGCTCCGCCTCTCTCTGACTCTGTTCAGAAGGAGGCAGAAGGTATGATGTCCAAAAGCTAATTCTCAAATCAAAAGCAAACCAGTAAAATGTTGTTGTTTTTTCAAGAGTCTATTAATGTCAAACTGTCTTCTGTCTCTCAACCACCAGGGGAAAAATCAAGAGATTTTACAGAACAGAGAAGTTCTACTCCCATACAGGTGACTCTTATTTCACAGTCAGTTAAACATATCATCATAAAACATATCTTATCATTAAAGCTGCATGTGCTTTTTATTTTTAGGAAACTGCTAAACCCATCCTCAGGTATCCCCGTATGAAATATGGTAAGTTTTTGCAGCTCTCTGGGTAGGTAATCATAGCTGTTGAACACAGGATTACATATGTTTTCTTTGAATAGTAAAAAAAAAAATAATGGCCATGAAATTGTGTAAAACCAACCACTAGGTGGCGACAGAAGGCAATACTTATGTAGGCCTATTTTTTAATCATGAACACAACAGTGTCTTTCAAAGGTCAATTAATTTCAGTGTTTTATTATGTCACTTGTAATTGAGCAGATAACACAGAGTCCAAAGTGCCACACACAAAGGAACCATCTCATAAAAGAAGCTCTACCTCATTAAAAGGTACTGACGGACCAAAGGTGTCCTTTGGCCCTTATGTAGAGAAACACAGACCTGTGTCTGGAAAACAAAAGCAAAAGGACCTTCCTGATCAAACTCGACATGAAGCCAAGGGACATTATACCCCCAATCCTGGTAAGAGCTGAATGTCAGAAGTTATAAACGACCGCAGATACCAAATCTTCACTTTCTTGGCAAGCTGTTGAATTTATGCATCATTTTTTCAGATCAAAGTCGCCGTCACAGCTCTTTGTTTATTAATATCCGGCCTCCCAGTCCACGTTGTCCTGGTTTGAATCTGTCTGACCCCTCCAACCCCATCTTACATCCTCCAAGACTGACTTACTCTACCTTCAACAAGACTGAAGGGGGCTCCAGCCTGCCGCAGCAAGGAGAAAAGAAAAAAAGGGTGGGAAGTTAATTCAGTCTTCTAAGTCGTTATGCATTTGTTCTTTTTCTCATATCAACTCATCTCTGAATTCCATCTCAGGGTAGTTACAGGAAACCCCTGGAGATGCTCCTCAACCTTGTGGACAAACACTGGACGGGGGAGAGATCGCTGCATCATAACAACAACTTCCTGTGTGAGTTGGAGTTCACTTTTGGGGAATGTGGTATCTGATTACAGGAGCCTGAGATAATGAATGTCTTCTCATCATTTCTATATTTGGCTCCAGCTCAGGCAGTCCAGATCCTCTCTATGATGGAAAATGATATTTCCTGTCGGGAGGCTGAGGTCAGGACCTTAAGACGGGAAGCTGATGCACTGAGGTTTCAAGCGGCCGCACAAGAGGAGGAGCACAAAACTGAAGTCCGTAACCTCTCTGCTCAGCTGGAGGAGGCTCGCAGTGCAGTTGTGAGTGGATTTAGCACAAGAAAACAATGTCCAACTTCATATAACAGGATGAGCTTGCTGTATTTATTGTCTTTTACTCAAACACAGGGCAAACTAAATGAGCAGCTGAGGATAGTTTTGGAGGAAAACGTGGCTCTACAGAAACAGCTCATCAAGTTAGAACGACAGTATCTCAAGTCTATGATGAAAAGTTCACCTATTACTCAGATTAAAGGTGGGTGTAAATGCCAGTGGGAGAAACATTTGAGTGAATATTTTGCTGGTTGCCTTATAAAATTCTCTGCTCTCGCTCAGAGGCTCAGACAGAAGTGGAGGAGCTGAGGAAAGAGATCGAGGGGTTGAGGGAGAAAGTGCAGGAGGCCGAGAAGGTAAAGGATTTGTCAGAGATGCTGCAAGAAAGCCACAGGTGAGAAGACATGGCCATCTTAGTGTTGACACTCATTCCAACACTTGCACTACAAGACAGTTTAGTACATCCCAATACATAGCATGTCAAATACAGTATGCCAAAAATATCAGGATGCATCCGGTCAGTATGCAAGGCAACAGTATGCAAGGCAACATGTGTTTCTGGCTATTCTGACCCACAATCCTTTGCAGTGGAAGATATGTAACATTGACTGAGCTACTAAGAGAGCACATACAGATGATTGGCTGCATTGCAAATCGCATAGATCTCTTATTACATCAAATTTTGCGTGAATTTGTCTGTTTGCATATCTCATGCAACAGTACGTACTTTGTAAGAGCAGCTGCAGAACGTACTAAAATTAAGAAAAAAAGTATGTGATTTGGAATGGTTTCTGACTGTATCTACATGCCCACAACAAATCAGTGCTACTTGGTTGTTTGTGTGTGATTTGTGTACATACTGCAGGTCCCTGGTGGCTACCAACGAGTGTTTGCTAGCTGAGTTGAAGGGAAGTGGGGAAACTGAAAGGAGAATTTGACTGAAAAGATGCACACGGGGATGAAAATATCAAAGCAAGACCACGCAGAGCATCATATTGGCTTTGCATTCGCTGCACGAGGCCTTCAACTATGGACTGTTTTTAAATCATTTTTACTTCACATCACTGCAGTGTACATTTATTTTTTCAGTGTATTAAGTTCACAGCCCTTGTGTGTTTAGATTATTGCGTTTGTTATTTTAGAAAAATATGTATAGGCTGCGTTTGTTTGATGTAAACAGTAACGGGGAAAGGCAATTCATTCGACAAAGTTTGTGTATAAGTGTGTGACAGCACTGTTCTGTTAAATGATTATGAGGGGGAAAATGTTAGTGAGAAGGTCATAATGTGTTTCCTGGATCAGTGGCAAGATTGTGTCTCTCTTAGCTGTTTTCCCTCTTTTTTTTTTTTGTAGGTCACTCGTGTCTCCATCTGCTTTGTACGCTGCAGTGGAATGAATGCATCTAGATTCCAGCTGCACTGTGACTTTATTTATACCTCTGCCTTAGGGCTGGAACGCTTCGCACACACATGCACTTTCCTCTCACAAACACTAATGCAAGACCTGGCAAAGCAGGTTACGATGTGGATGCTACTGCATGAAGTGATCGGAGCTTTTGGTTTTATGTGAATGTTACAGGTCACTGGTCGGTGCTACTGGTGGGGAGTTTCACAGTGGTCCTGAAAAAGCCATAAGAAAACGATGTGTTTTGACTGACACCCTGTAACCTACTCAGCCAAGGTTCAAAGGTGTGTTTTTTTTATTTTCAAGAATGCACTACAAATCATGAACACACATTAAGAGGCCTAAAGAACAAGAACAAAAACACGCTGCATGCACCGGGGCACAATAGTACATTAAAAGTTATTTTCAAAGATTAAAAAAAGACAATATTGTTCCTCCACATTAAAGGTGCACAGTATTTGGCATTAAGCACAGAAAACAGATCTTACTCAAGATACTGCAGCAGACAAAGATTAACACACTGATAGCTGCTAGTTTTGCACTCGATGCATGATTCTTCATCAGCTGAGGCTACAGGTAATGTGAGACGAACACTCACAATGTTGGAAAAATATTCTACAAAATATCACTTTGTTTGAATTTTTCCCTTTATCTCATACAGATACAACAGTAAAACCCTGCTTTTGTTTTCAGTTGAATTTGTGCCTTGGATGACAGTACCACACCTAAAAGGTACTCCAAATCTTTTACCAAAAGACAAATATAATAGCATTAGAGTGCAGCTGGCTTTGTACATGTACAGGTTGATACATATTGATTTCAAGCAATACACAATGTTATCATGATCCCACAATTTCATCACTTAATATTTTTTTTTAGCAAGAAAATATTGAAGTCTGTCCAGTAGTCTGTCCTCACAGCAGGCACGGCAGTTCAGATAAGATATGACAAAACTCCTACTGTCATCTAGATGCTTCTGAATCAAATGCAATATACATAACATGCACAAAGTACAGCAATACAGAAAAAAAAACAACAACATATAAAGCCAGTGTCATAAATTAAGCCATGTGGCTATAACTTTTTAGAATATACACAATCTTACCACAAATATATTAGAATTACTGTATAGAAATCTGATGAGGAAATATAAGTAAAATGTTAAAAATACAATCTTGTACAACTGAGCTCATCGACTGTAGTTAGAGCGTCCTTCAGCTGAATTCACCAATTTAAAATTCAAAAAGCATGTCAGCAAAATGGTTCATATGTAGGTAGATACAATAGGGTCTGAATGGCGAAAGTGTAAGAGAGAATAAGGAACTCCTGTTAAGTTATTTTTGTTTAAGTGTTGTAAGCAGGCTTATTTAAAACATTTGCATGGTAGGAGTTTTGTTTTTTACGTTTTACATATTCACAAAAGCAAAAAAGATACGGCAGTGGTAAGAAATGTTCAGTCTCCTGATGAGCTAAATTGTAGTTGACAAAACCCTTAAGATATTTGTCTTGATTTGAGCTGAAGGCAAATTATTGAAATGACAGTGTGAGCTTGTAAAATGAAAACAAATTAACAGCAGATTTTCCTAAAGACTTGACAAGTAGGGGTGGCAGACGGACAAATAACACTGAGGATGGAATTAACTATTTAAATTTTCAAAAATAAACAAACTGATAATATCCATGTTAAAAATGTGTGCCAATTGTCACTGAACCTCTGCGAAACAAATTAAAAATGCATCGCTTCAGCTAAATATGGGAATAGAAAAGCCTCCATTAAAAAGTGCAATGTTGTTAATTCCTCAAACTCCTGTCCCACTTTTGTTTTTCTTGGCATGTTGTTTCAATTGTGCTCAATAAATATTATAAGGCCCTATCATAACAACAAAGCTTCAATATTCATAGCATAGCAGTTTCTCTGTCGTTTGTTCTCTTCAGTGTAACTCGCTATCAGACAGGAATGTACCAGCTGGTGATGACTTTGTAAAAATAGATGTAAACAGTTTTCCAGTTCTCACACTTCACAAAGAGAGGAACTCAAAATCATTTCTCTCACACATACGCACACATACACACAAAATAGATGGGTGGGAAAATATATGAAATCCTATTCTTTTGTGCTTTCTTTGAGTACTCTTTTAATAGAAAATTATCCTAGTAGTTGATCAAATGTTTATTTCCTCATCCTCGCCCTCACATGGGTTTGCCCACGGTGGGTTTATTCACTTTCTTTTCGTACGACCCTCTGTGTTTGTATCCCGAGACATATCCTGAAGTGTCGACTATGTCTTCTCGTCCCGCCTTACCCTTCCCACGGCCGGTGGGGTCAAACCGCTCCTTGTGTGACCCTGTAAACTTGCTGGTGTCCGTGAGACGGCTCACTGTCGGGGAGGCCACGGCTCTCTGTGAGGAAGCGTTAAAAAGCATTTGAGTTTAATGTTTGACTACAGATATAATGTCAGTAATATTCACGCTTTGATTCTTACCGTGACTCCTGCAATGACAGGTGTCTTCCCCTCAATCAGCTTGAAGACCTCGGCCTCGGCCTCCTCTCCAGTCTTGTCTTTGTATTTCTTCCTGGCCAGCTCTCCTATTGCAGTCTTGAACTCGTCGTATGTGATGTTGCGAGCGGATTTCTTCCTGAAATGTAGGTGGAAAAGGAGCTTAAGTATGAGATCAACACTTGTCACAGCATGGTTCTTAAAAACCCCACAAAAAATCTCTCAGTAGAGTCTGAAAGCTTAAAATGAGAGCAGGCGGTAGTGTACACAGAGCCATGTGTGATCACTTTAACATGGCAGATGTAAGACAGCACGGAGATGGTATCCCGCTGAGATAAACAATGAGAAAACTTTTGCTGGATCTCGTCTCTCAGTGTGTCTCAGTACTCAGCTGTCGTCTGAGCAACTACACACACACACACACACACCTGTAGGCTGTATATGTGACTGTCTCTTCATATCATGTATCATATTGTGCTCAGCTGCAATAGTCAGCACCCAGAGGCTTGATGTTTTCAATCCAGCTAGAGACATTTAGACCTGCTGAATCTCTGTATTCTCATATAAAAGTTCAAACTGAGAACCATATTCAAGACTCATATACCCCTGAACTTGGAAACTCTACATCTGGTTGTGTTTTTAAAACGGAGAAGGGATACAAAGCTGCTGCAGGCACTTTAGCTGGAAAGTAAAACAACACTCGAAAGTGGCCAAATCTACAATGAAAATCTACAATGAAAGATCGGTATCGAATAATTTAGGAATAATGTAAAGGTCAGATATTTTAGAAAAGGGAGATTTCCATGTCTTTTATGATTGTATTGCACATAGCCTATATTCAGAAAATTGTGCTTTCAAAACGAGCTGTCAGAACTTCCGTAAGGTTGTGACATCACGGCCCCAACATGGCCCTGGTTGCGAAAACACCGGCAGAACTGACGCAGAAACATCAGCGGGTGGTGCCTGCTCAGGCGTGTGAGAGGTGTTAATCAGAGCAGACTGGGGGGCCTTAAAGAGACAGGAGCTACAACTGAGCGTTCAGACAGGATGGATAGAGGTGCTGCATCAATGGGCAGTATAAGAAAAATTTTAAAAAATTGGAAATGAAGGGATGTAAACATTTTCTAGTCATACGAAGGATGAATCTGAAAATTAGCATCATATGGGACCTTTAAAATGGAGAAGTTGACTTATTCTTTAAGGATCAAAAATGAAAAAATGTACTGTATTTGGATAAATCAGTCAAATGTATAACCCCAATTTACTTAGTGAGTTATGACCCACATGTGGCTTTTAAATACCCCTTTCAGTGCATATGAATATATACAAACTGTATGAATAACTGAAAAAAATATCAAAAAAGTTCTTTACACTCTGCGACTTTGCCATATCCAAATATAAATAAAAATGTAAAAAAGATCAAACTGGTGTAACCTCTGTCGGTACCAGACCACAGATCATCATCCATCACTCCTTCTGAGAGTGCTCTAGTTGTTTAATTGGCCACATGCCTGTTTCACTTCCATGTTAAAAGTGCATAGTAACACAAACATAAACAGCCATTGCTGTGGTGATAAATCGCATAAACAACAGCCTATAAAGCCTGAAGTCTCCCCGGGCAACCGGCTGTCATAGCAACAAGCTCCAGTAAACAGGGATGTTTGGGTTTATTATTAATTTGACTCATCCAGTGACCCTTTTTTTTGTTTTGTTTGGGCAATCTATCAGTGTTGAACATTTGAGAGCTCCATTCCTCTGCGCCTGTTCCGTGCTGTCTATTGTCAGGAGGGAAACTGGATCTCCAGCTGTCCGAGGAAGATAACTGTGTGTCCTCGGCAAATCTCTCCACACTGAGCCAATAAATCCTCCAAAGTATACAAATAGTTAAGCTCCGTAAATAAGCAGCCCATCAGAATCTGAGAAGGCTGCCATAAGGGTTAAAGAGGAGAAAGGTTAGAGGCGAGTGGAACTTTATTATCATTAGGCACACTGCGGTAGCTGACCTGCTGTTTATTTACAGAGTTCAACCATCTGCAGTACATGATCCATATGGATCTGACACAGTGGTTGTCTGAATCTGTTTAATGCAAAAATGCTCCTGCGCCGCCTACGATCATGTTCACTGATGAGGAAATACAACCGAAGCCACCATAAGACCATGATTGTAATTAATTAGCCCACGCCAGATTTCTACCTCATCCATAGTTTATACTGTGGTGTTCTGGCTCCAAGCAGACAGACAGCACAGCAGAGACTCAATGTGGTGCAGCAGACCTCCATACCCACAATAAATAAGGCTTCATTCAGCCATGCTATGATTAGTCAGTGCTCATTAAGATGTTTAATTTTTCGTGTGCAAGCAAAGAGCATTTGACACTGATTAAAGGGAAAGTGGAGATCTGCATCTTGGCATGGCAGCCCTCCCCAGCTCAGTCATGCCTGGAGTCAAAAACTACATGAAAATGAGCCCCTCCCCCAGTCTGAACCTCTTTTTATCCTGTGGCTGCATCTGAAGTGTAAGCACACCACAAGCTTTGTCAGATTCTACTGATTCTACAGTACGATCCTCTCTGATCAGGCAGCTCAGACGACAGAGCCTGCAAAGTCACATGCCAGACACACACATCCAGGTCCCTACAATATTGCACAGATTCACCACGAAAAGCATACATGACAGGGAACTACTTGTCCTTAAATCTTTAAAGTGGTTGCACCATATTGTTTACACATTTCTAAATATTGCTCACCAATGGAGCGTGATGTAAACAAGCTTAAATCCCACAGTCAGCTGTAAGTTCCCACTCTTGTCTTGCCAAGAACACCCATTGCCATGCCAACTGTGAAGGTGTTCATGTGGGTGACTCAAAGTCCAGAAAAACAAGGGTACAGTACTTCTTTTGCTTTCAGTCTTACATTTTACAGAGCTCTTTAACCTGCATGACACACAAAGGATACTTTGTTGGTAAAGTGGCTTATTATCTTTCAGCAGAGAATTTCCAGTAAGTGCAAAAAAAAAATTGCCAATCCTTAAAACGTGTAGACTACAAGTAATCATTTTAATTCTTTGGTTTGCATATGTCATTCTGCATTGTTATATCCTGCTGCCTCTTTGGTCGTAGAACTGCTAATAATTATGTATGGCAAAACTTACAGAAACGTAAAGCTCCTTGTATGAAGGGTTAATAGGTAATAAGGCCCTTATAAATCTGTCTAAGATGCTTATTAACATTATTTTGTGTTATAAGATTATATAAGTGTTAAAAACAGCACAGTAATCATGTTAATTACCCGTCTATCATGTGATTGTTAGTCTCTACGAAGCTTTTTTTGTTGCCCTATTAAAATTACTTTATTATGCACTTATTAGCAGTGAATTATGTTTTTTGCAGCTACTTGATCTAAAGTGTGAAATATGCCTTATTAAGAAAAAGAGGATGACTGGTCGCTCTATGTTACACAATGTACACAAAATTTGGTGTCGGGTGAGCTTAGAAAACAGGAAAAAGAATACTTCAAAAACCAGAGGCAGTCCAGGCACTCCAAACAAGGAAAGTATTATATAACTTATTATGGTGGCTGAATCATTAAAAAGGTAATCATTAAAAAAAGCTTACATGTTTCGACCATTAGGTCTTCAAATTAAGTCCTTTGGAGCCTTGATGAAGACCTGATGGTCGAAACATGTTAGTTTTTTAAATGATTCAGCCACTACAATAAAGGCTTTTTAATATTTCCTTCCTCGTTTTGGTACTTTTTCTCGTTTGGAGTGGCTGGATTGCCTCTGGTTTTTCTAAATGCCTTATTAAAAAACATACTTTATTATGCACTCTTTGTGGGAGGACTCCCACTCGGCCTTGGTACACGGGTTGTGCGAACACTTAAAACAGTCAAGCTTATAAGCTTATAATATTAATAAGAATCTATAATGACTTATAAGGTCCTTATTAACTATTAACTATTAACTAACACTTGTTACAAGGACAACAACATAAAGCATTACAGTCAAGGTAAGTCTCTAGCATCTGGAGCCATATGCATGGTCTTTGATATAGTTGAGGAGGGAATCCTTCCACAGCCTTCTTGTGTTTTGTGAGTTTTCTGGTCTTTAATTTAGACAAATAACAGGTGCAATTAATAGATTTCAGAGTAGAATATTGTATTTCAAATATCTTATGTGTAACTTTCTACTTGATAGATGAAATATCCAAAATAAAAATAAAAATATAGACTTTGAAATTAAACTGCACTATACACATTTAATACTAGCAATAAGTCCTAGTTTAGTAATACAATTTTTTTAGGACTTGAATACTCTTGGAGCTACTTTTTAAAATATTCCATCTTTCCTGCACACTCCTCTGTTACATAGACAGGGACAAACAGTCTCAAACAGAAAAATAACACTAAAAACCATTTTGGATTCTGTGTGTACACAAAGTGACTGAGATTGAGCTGTGATTACACACAGGCAGAACACGGAAAATCTACTAAATCAATACGAGATTCCCAAGCAGACATTTTTCGTGGCTTCTCCGCTCCTTCGGCAAGACTCCATGATGAGTGGCTCCCAGCCATACTCTTCTATTCTGGTGCTGTCTAGCAGAACAATCTTTATTCAAAACATCCAACCAGGAGAGAAAGAAATGTAAAGCTGCTTTGTGTATGAATGAAAATCAACAACCGAGCACAAAAATCCTACAAACACACTTTGTAAAAGCCCTGTCCTTTCTTACACCAGATTTATTTTTTGCCACTGTATGGACCTCACTGTATGTGGCCAACACTTAATGTGGAAGAAGATATTTACACTCATCTGTCAGTGTGTTATCAGTCCACATAGTTTGCAGACCCTTCGTATCCTTGTTAAACATAAGCACAGCTGTACAGATGAAAAATGTTTCTCCTTTGGTGAAATAATATTGAGGTCACAGCTTATTATTAGACTCCACTTAAATCAAGCAGTAAAGGATGAATCAGTCTGGCCTGAGGAGACACAGGATGAGCCATCTTAACCTATGCTTTGCTGCTGTTTCTGAGGGACAGCTTCAACTGAGTCAACTTAATGTAAGAAACAAAAGGCATCTTCCAAAATGCTGCCTGAAAACATGAAATTCAATAAATATAAAAGAGAGATGTTTCTATTATGTTATCTAATTTCAGTTCACATTAAAGTCCCCCTCCAGTCAAAAATGTGTTTTTCCTCTGTTGAATATTTGAGCGTCGCTGTGTGGAGTGATGTCAGACTTTGACACTAGAAGGCTGTTTTCACTTTCATTGCTGAAAGTGTAAATTTTCTCTGTCCTCACTGACAATCTGATTTTAAGAGGCGGGACTATGAGCATGATTTGTGACATCACAAATACTCTTGAAGCCAATCCTCGTCCAATATTCAGCAAACACAAGTGTAATGTGGAAACTTGAAGCTTCCAATGGGTGCCATTTTAACATTTTGACATAATTATACTTTTTTCCTTCAGACACACAAGAGATTATTTTTACGCCTTAATAGAAGTGTGGAGGGTATCTAGACAGTTGACACCTTAAATTAATTTGCACGCTACAACCAGAGTCAATTTTCATTGCCGTTTCTCTCCGGTAAATCAGTGTACAGTAAAGTTGGTGCCTGTTTTCCTTAAATGTGTACTAAAGAAGATGCCTTTGATTCAATTCTCTGAACGAAATACAAAGGGAACCTCCTTTGTCCAGAGACAGCTTTCATCTCCATTTCTGTGTCCTCACAACCACAGTGCTACCGTGTCTGCACCACTTCTAGTGGCCTTTCAGGCATGCTGGGCTAGGTGACTCAGCCTTAAGTCATCTCCACTGCTGCAACAGTAAAGTAATCCTGTATTGGCACGCCTGTTATGAGATCTTAGCTGGCTGAGACGTTGGGAGATTCAATAACAAACTTTTATATAATGAAAGATAAGAAGCTCAAAATGAACTGACAATATTTAGCCTGAAGTACATTACACACTACATCTGGTGCCTTCCTTACTTGACTTTGCTGAAGACGATGTCCACGTCAGTGAGGGTGATGCTCTTGCCGTCAATCACGCCGCAGTCCTTGCAGAGCTTGGACCAGTTCTTGCCGTGCATCTCCTTGCCGGTAGCGCGAGTGTCACCGTGGATGGCGAAGCGACGAAATGCCTCTTCCAAAGCGGTCAACTCCACCGGCGTGGATGACCCCTGACCTCCTTCACTGGTCCCATTGGACTCAGTTGAAAGCCTTTTGGACGCCCGGTCTTTAGACTGTTCAGTGTGCGGCCGTAAAGGGGCCGAGGCGATGTTGGGATGCTTGGCTGTCTGGACTTTAAAGTCATCTATGTTGTCTCTGGGAGGGAAAAATACAACATTATCTTATCATCTATGTGAGGTATGAGGTATATGTGGCAGTTTTTGGTTGAGTTAATATGGAAAATGTTTAGTTTTACAGTAAAAGCTAATGGATAAAATCACCAGATCCAAGAGAAAAAGACATTTAATCAGCTCTTACACCAAGGAGGAGGACAAAGATTTTTGGCAGAACTACATCTGATGTAAGCCAGTTCTGCAAGACTCTCAACGGACAGACTCTTCTAAAGCAAGTAAACAATGCGTCATGCCGTGAGGTCAAGACACAGCTTGCTAGTTTGCCTTCTGCCTGTTCCTTTTTACTGTGTAGTACGGGCAAGATCAGACTCTCCAGAGGTGCGTTTCTGTGCTCATGCTGCCTGTGAATGGGCAGATGTCTTACGTGTTCTGGCACAGAGGTTAAGGATATAAATAGATCTCTGAGGAATTCAAACGCACACAAATCAAGAAGCAGGAGAGCAGATGGATGTTGAACTAACACACAAAATGTGAGGTGAAGGCTCAGAATACTGTAGACGACTTCTATAACTTACTTCTGGTCTGCCATGCTCGTGCAGGAATTCAGTTCCGTCTGTGCAGTGCTCAGATTAGCTGACTTGTGTTTTCTCTTTGTGCTGTGGAAAAGATGAGAACGGAGGTGAATACTGTGAGAGGAAGTGCCAAAAAGTGGAGGACATAATAAAAAAATTAACAAAAATTAAAGCAATTACTGCAGCACGGCTTTAAAAATACAATACTCCTCTTTAATCATGCACAATTATTGATGACATAATGTCTAATCCAGCCTGAAACACACACACACGGCTACATTTAAGGCAAAACTTCAGAACCACAACTTCAAAAGGAACATCTCAATCCTCTTTATCAGCATTACCACCAAATTCCTTCCAGATCAACGTCTGTGTGTTAGTTATCTTTTGTTGTGACACATTTCTAAAGATTGGATTTGCAAGCTGAGCAGTTCAGGGAATCCCCTCTATTCACATCATCATCCTCTATGTACAGAGCAGCAGCATTTCACCCTCTCAAGAAGCCTCACACACATCTGAACTGCTTACTTTAGTCATTATTCCTTTAGTAAGATGCAGGAAAATCAAATTACTGACAAAAGAAATAATGTAATCCTCTAAACCTCTGCTCACCTTTCAGCTGTTCCCATTATTAGCTCAGCATCCTTGAAGGAAGTGTGTTACCATGGCAAAGTACAGCCCAACAAAGTCTCTAAAATGATCTGCCAGTAGTTGCACTTGCTACAGTTTTAACAGATACAAACAAGATGCAAACCCGAACGAGGTGTCCTGTGGACTAAACGGTCTGCTCCAGCCAGCAAAGCCCCTCAACTCACCAAGAATGTGATTTCCACTCACCCCGAGTGGCACAGTGTAGAGCGAGGGGTTTTGTTTCCACGACCCCGTGGCCAACAATCACAACTGTGACCTCGCTGAGTACAGTCGACACTTAAATGGGTACAAAAGTCCCAAGATTGACACTGCATAAAGCCATTATAATCAGGATGTCAATTCTTAGGGGAGAAAAAGGAGAGATTATTAATGTGTATGAATAATGGCATTCAGAGCAGCAGACACTGGGGACCTATTGTCCAACTCCAGTGGCTTCTCTGTCTGACCCGTGCCCATTTCTTCACACACATGGTGACATCGCAGAGCACCACTATTCATGGTTATGTAGTCATATGTCATCGAGGACTCAGGCCAAGACAATCCAGATAGAATTATTGAGGTTGTTGAAGCCTCAATCTTTTATTTCTCAACTAAATATTACCAATGCACACACATGTAAATTATATTTACACATCACCATGTTCGGTTGTTAATGGAAAATCAGAATCCATTTGCTGCACTTATAACTCACTGTTCAGCAGAGACGTGGCCTTGAGTCATTGTGACATTGTGACTCGCGTCACTGTCTTGAACTGACATAAAATAAATGACTCCACGTGGACTTGGAAGTTAAACACTCATGACTTGACTGAATTTTTGACACGATGACTCCAATTAGTTCTCTGCATTCATTTTATCTTCTCAGTTTAGGTTTTTTTTTCAGTTTAAAAGTGACGGCAAATGAATCCTTTTTGATTGAGGAGAAATTAAGAAATAAATATGACTTTAATAAGCTTTAATTGCTCAACTTGACTTGGCTTGACACAACCTGTGACTTGCCCAAGGAAAAATTAGATGGGATTGCGTGAGAACAAATGGCTTGATTCACATGTCTGCTATTCCATACACTTACAAAGAAAAGAAAGAAATACTTATTATTTTAGCCTCAAAAGTTATTTAAATGCATCTAATATACTCAAACTTGGGAAGAGAAGTGGTGATACCCCATCTTTGTATCTGTACAAAATGTTATGGGTGTACTACGGTTACACATGGTTTGAACAGTTTTATTTTCCCTGAAAAGCAGCAGTGTGGAATAAGAAAGAAGTTAGAGTTGCGCTAATTATTTCTGATAAGTCCTTTAATATGATAACAATATTACTGTCTATTTGATGTAATTTAGTCAAGAATCAAGTCAAAAGTAATCCAAACAGATGGAATCAGACTGAATCAAATTGAGCGATCGGTGCCACTTGGAGCGCTACAATCACATTGGCACTGCAACTTCTGATTACTTTAAACACACAGCATGTTATTTCAGCCACCATGGCACCCTCAATCAATCAAAACAAAAGGACACAAGTAGTTTGGTATATGAGTCAGGCAGAAATGTTTGCAGATGGGGTCATGTTTTAAAGTGTTATTCACCTTATGTTTAGTCACATTCACTGACTTCCTTCCCCACTCTCTGACTCCCCCCCAGAGGTTATCACAACAGGCAACGAATGTTTCTACTGTAGCCCAGAATGGACAAACTGAACGCTGACTTTCAGAGAGGACCTTTTGCATTTTTTCGCACTTTTAGTGGCCACCGTAGGGGAGGCTGAGAAGAGGGGTGTTCAGCTGGTTGCAATATGCAACCTCACCACTAGTTGCCGCTAAATCCTACACGCTGCACCTTTAAAGGGTAACCCCACCGTTTACACACATTCAATTGTGTTTACACGTCTAGGGTAGTACTGCTGCATAAGTGAAAAAAGTAGTGTAAATGCTCAGTGGCTGTGTTGCATTGTGGGTAATATAGGCTCCAGATTTTGAAAAGCTGTCCACCAGTCTAGCATTGCACTACTGGACACAATATCGACAGTATCAAAACAAATGATAAAAATCAATACAGCAGAAGCAGATATATCACCTTTTTTATTCCACACATTCTTCTTCCTTTTCATAACCTGGCACCTGCATTACCCACAATGCAACATAGCCATTGAGCGACATCACTGTAGGTAGTTTATCAGATTACGCAACTTCCTCTGGAGCCACAAAAGGCTTTATTCTACTTTTTACACCTGCAGTTGTACTCCCCAAGACCTGTAAACACACTTTAATTCATAAAATTGATAAATGACTGAAACGAATAATTGATTGTTAAAATTGTTGGCAATTCATTTCCTGCTCATGGTTTTTAATAAAGTATTTCAAGTACAATTAGGGTGTAGAATAGTACAGAAGTTTATGTTGGGGATTTCCTCATTTGTCATTTATTAATAATTACGATACAGAATTATATTGAAATGCAAAGGAAGGAAAACATGTGGTATTAAAATGAATAACCTACTCTACATAGGAACACAAACTAGTCAAATCTGCTTTGTATCTCAATGTGATGCAGACATTTTCATTTTTTCGCAGCAGCTTCCTGTGATGCCCACATTGAGGTTCCATCTTTTTTATCTTTAGTTTCAGTGGGGATCCACATCCTTTCACATAGATTTGCTACTTGCTGTGTGTTCTCCTTTGTGCTTCACCGACAGCAGCAAAATCTGTGAGAAACAAAGGAATCTTTTCACTCTCCTCTTCCAATCTATAGTCAGTAGTTTCAAGGGGCCTCGAGTCTTCAGTACAACAGGCCTCTTCAAACCACATCATGTTCAATACACGAGAGAGAGGTCATTAACACTGCAGTTCAGTGGCATGAAGTAGAGCACAGATGAAAGGAAGTGTAGTGCTCTGACAACGCTTTTTTAATCAAGTCATTACAGACTGTGAAGACAGTAGGGTGTAGAGGCCATTTGGTACAACAAAGCTCTACCTTAACAAAATACTACTCTGATGTATATATATATATATATATATATATATATATATATGTAAAAAACAGGCGACTACAGCCATCTATGTAGAACAGTTCTGTCCTGTGAATTTTTTCTGCCCCACATACAAACGAGGAGCCATTTGGTTAAGGGCAGATCTCCAGAGACAAATCTGTGACTGGATGACAGCATGCTTACATACACTCGCCTTCTGGCAATACACTGCACAGATGAGTGCTTTAACCATAAATTGACCCATTTTGCACTGCATCTATTCATAGCAACAATACGCTGCCACGGCTGGAACATTCTATTCATTCTCAAGAGAGGAGCTCAGCCAGTAGACAACATGCAGGCTGCAATACCAAAAACACAAATGTTGTGTTTAACTGTTCGGTTGGCAGACGGTGTTTAACTCACAGAATGATGACACTGTTGTTTGTGTGTGTGCGAAAGTGTGATTGGGAGAGAGAGGAAGGTGTTTTAACAGCAGCCTACTCCTCCATCATGCCATCATGGTGCGTGGGCATGCAGAGATCCCATCTGCTTTCCATCTACATCAGTGTCCTTTCCAGGCTGCTGCTCCGGAGTGTGACAGTGTCACTCTAGCAAAACGTAAAAACCGTCATTACTACGCCGAGGCCCCCCCCCCACTCCACTCAAGACTGACCTCCATTCTGCTACTATAGTGACTACTTCACTGGACCATAAACCTCCATCACTGACCGTAAAACTATTCAGACACATCATAGAGCTCCAACGATTAGCCGATTGAAAGATAATGAATTATTTAATATGAATTAATTTTATAATCGGTTATTACAATAAGAACTTATGAGCAAAATGATTCCAGCTCCTCGAATTTAAGACTTAATGTATAACAAACTGATATTTGAAGGTTTTGAGGTGGCCTCACCTTGGTTTCAAGGAAAGAGTGACAGGTATTTTTCACTGTTCTCTCAGGTTTTATAGACTTTATCTGCAACGATTAATCGATAAGTTGTCTACTGTCATATTACTCAACAACTGTTTTGATAATTAATCAGTTTGAAATTGATGAAGAAATTTTTTTTAAAAATTATTCAATCCGAGCTTCTTAAATGTGAGTACTCTCTGGTCTCTTTACTCCTCTACGACAGTAAACTGAACATCTTTGGGTTGAGGACAACACAAGGCATTTAAGGACATGATGTTGAGCTGTGGGAAACACTGATCAACACTGTTCACCACTTTGACATTTTATAGACTTGAATTAATCGATTAATGAACAATGAGAGTAATTAACAGAGTAGTCGTTTATTTTGAGCCCATCCCACATACACAGTCCTCGTTGGGTTCATGGTAGTCTTGCATAGACAGACCTCTCTCCACAGTGCTGAAAGGTCTGACTGCACACATTCTCACTCTGGTTTAGGAGAAAATATCACTCTGGCTTGTGTGTATTACTTTAAATCAGTCACACTCGTCTTGAGCGATGCTAAACCCAGAATGCAGGGACGGTGCCCCGGCAAAATAGTCTTGGGGGGATTAGCTTGTATAGGTTGCTTCTGTTAGCAACCAGGTTACTGTTAGGGCAGTGTTCCTCAAACTTTTTACATCATGTAACAACTCAAAAACAATATGACGTTGAAATACAGTAGCGTAGGCGCCGTTTGCTGCTAATATTAGCTGGTGCTGTGGACGCCTCAGTGGCCACTAGCACTAGTCTCAACAGGACTTCTCGAAATATTGTCTTCCAGCTCCGCACTTATCTTCCCGAAAACTCTTGTTTGGAGCCATGTTTGTAGTGTTTGTGAACCTTTCCTTTTACCTCTGCTGATTATCTTGCCATCACAGTTTGAGTTTAGCTGGTAGCTAATCATGGATGGCCTATGCATATGCGACGTCCAAAAATGTTACAGGACAATACCCCAACTTTAACTGGAAACTTTGCAGTATTTTGAGAGTTACTTGGCAGTTACCATAATTATTTTATTTTCAAAAAACATCTGTGGGATTCCTCTGTGTACCACTAGAGGGAGCTTGGCGTACTAGACTAGTGGTGTTAAGGTAACTTGCCATCTTCAGCATGTAGGTTGCTAGCTCAGAGATTGTTCCTGTTGGTTCCCGTAGCAGCGAGGATTTTGAAAACGGTAACACACAGCTGGCCACTGGCCGCCTGAAATAGGCAGCCAATTGGAGACTAGGGTCATGGTGTTATAAGATGTGCAATGTTCATTTTCATCGTCCCCAGTCTGATATCAGTTTTCCTCCCTCCATCTCCACTGTAAACTATCTAATAAAGGCAAAAAATATAACAGTTACTAAATAAATAGCCTACTCTCCAGTGCACTGAGGCTGTATTACTCCGCGGCTGAAAATAGTTCCCAACAAATACTCATGTTTGAGTAACATTTGCTAAAAACCACAGTGCCCAGCTGTTTTGGGGAATTACTTGGCACCTTTACAAATGAAGCAATATATTTGTAAATCTTTTTTTAAAGATCTACATTTTCTGTAGAAACCACTTGGTTTGTTGCATCCACAGACATCATGGGTAAGTTGGGAAAACAGTGAAAAATGGACAAACGCGTTGCAGATTTTGGTTTATAATGACAAAAATATAAAAGCCCTATCCTTCCACATGGTCTCAACATTGTTTAAAGATTGCACCGCCTGACACCCCTAAATAAGAAACCTCTTAACCATTTCCCAGTTTGACCACAGTCCCCCCTGAAGACACATACAGAGAGGACATGACATAAGCATGCTGTAGCCGGGGGCTGAGGTCACCAGCACGCTGTCTGTCAGTCCTCGCCTCCCTAAACCCTTTAACTACTCTATGAGTCAAACATCTTGGCAAGCATTGTGCTGTAGAAAAACAAGATGTTTGAAACTAGCTACAGCGGTTATTGTTGGCAGCATCAGCAAGCCAAATAGAGGTATAAGGCAGTGTAAAGAAAGCCCGGGGGTCCTTATACAACCCGACATTTGTGAGGAATATGTGATGCCAGAGACAGCAGAAGTGTCCCTGACGTGGCTCAGATGGAGCGAGGCCTGTCGAGCCAGCAGCAAATTAGCTCTGAGTTGAGTCCAGTTAAAGGTTTTTAGAAGCCAGGTTGTGTTGCATAATGTCTCACTTAATTTATTAAGATTTTAAAGTCTCTGTAATGTCACAGACATATAAGTCTCTAGTCAGCGGCTGAAAATTAAACACAGTCAAACACACAACGGCAACTATCCCCTAATGTTAAGGCCAAAGCAAAAAAATAACTCTGGCTTTGATTTTGTGCGGTAAAGACAATGCTGTCCGACTACAACACTTCACTTTGCCCAGAAGCATTCTATATATTTCGTAAACTTGACCTGAATTTGAGTCATGACAAACAAAATAGGGTTATTTACACTCTGAGGTTAATTGTTTATGACAGAACCCAAAGGCTCTTGGAACAGTGCAATGAAACCCAGAACAGTGAGATCTGGGACAAACTCACTGACTGTGTCTTCTTCTCATGCATACCTAATTCAACCTATGGGGAGGACGCAGCTACAAAACCACTCACTGACTGATAATACCTTCTTTAGGTGTGCTGTCTTTGAATAAACAGGATAATGCAATAATACCTTATTTTCTACGGGTGCAACCAGCGTCCACACTGATCTAATTAAATCCTGAAGGTTATTAATTTGCTGGCAAGCAATAAAGACAACACAGTAGAGCTGATTTCCATTAAGTGATTAGTTGACTCATCAGTGTCATTTACACTGGGGACACTGGCAACATGTCCCCACCACTTTTTGAAATGACCATTTTTGTCCCCCATCACTTTTCAAAAGCATAATTAGTTAAACATGTGCTTAAAATTAACTTGCATCAAGAAATGTTAACTAACATATGAGATGAAACGAATTTTGATGCCCCATTATGGATTTTTTGTATCATCTACTCTGACCTATATAATCCCCCTCATTACATTTTCCTAAAATCGCATAATAAAATTAAAACTAATTGCTAAAAGATTAATCGTTTTCAATTTTCAAGCAAAAAATATCAGATATTTGCAGGTTCCGGCTTCTGAAATGTAAATATTTTATGCTTTTCTTTGTCGTTTATGATTTTAAATGAAGATTCTGTGGGTTTTGGACTCTAGGTTTGACAAAAGAAACGATGTGAAGCCACCACTTTGGGCTCTGGGAGCATTCTTCATAATTCTTTGACATTTTATAAATTAATCCATTCATCTATTAATCATGAAAATAATTAGCAGATTACTCAATGAAAATACCAGGTAGCTGCAGCCATACAACACACTAATATGGTTACATACTGTAGATGCAATCAAATTGCCTCCTCTTTCTCTGTCTTAGAGCTGAATTCACACAGAATCAGGAAGCTAATAAAAGAGGGCATACTCTTTTTCTTTTTTTTCTTTTTCATGCCTAATTATGTAACTACCAACATGTAACCCAACAGCTTGGCCAAATGCATTGTCAATCATTCTCTCTAGCCAATAATGGTGCTTATTGGAGAGCCCTATATATATATATATATATATATATATATATATATATATATATATATATATATATATATATATATATATATATATATATATATATATATATATATATATATATATATATATATATATATATATATATATATATATATATATATATATATATATATATATATATATATATATATATATATATATATATATATATATATATATATATATATATATATATATATATATATATATATATATATATATATATATATATATATATATATATATATATATATATATATATAGCATTATAGCCTAAACATGATTCCTTTTTTAAATTCATGGACAAAGCATGCAACAACACGCCCTCAGGCTACAGCTTCAAATGCATCTTATATTTCAGTGTCAGTGCAAAGGAAGCATGCAGAGACATGAAACAAAACAAAAAGCACCCTCAGACACCAGCTGTGTAGGCTGTCACCTTCATGTTTCATAATGTGAAAACATGCAGGTAACCCACACCATCAGCCGAACCAAGCAGAACTAATCAACCAATAACGCCAAATTCAGTTTTAATCACCTGGTGTCGAAATCCTCCACCTTCTTTGTCAAAATCACAAAACCATAATTGCGCGTCGCGGAGTGCTGAAGTGTTTCTCCTCCCCGCTGCCTGAGCTCAAGTCCGCTCGACGGCTCCGTCCCTCCGAGATGCTGAAGAGAAACCAGCCCGCTGATTGGCTGCCGCCGAGTGAGACGAGCTTGTTTTCCTCTGTGTTGCGGGCTGTGATGGAGCTCCTCCGGTGCTCAGTGGAGCGCTCATAAACAGGCAGTCTGAGCTCGGAGCATCTTTTTGGTGCTTTGGGAAATGGAGCTGTCAACAAAGGACGTGGATGGTTTTGGTTGGAGGATCATTTACAGTAATCATAAACAATCAGAGTGAAGTGCCTGTGTGAGCCATGCAGGAAGGCCAATGATCACAAACAGGAGGTATACAAATATTTGTTGCTCTTCTCTGTGCACAGGATGTCTTAATGTCCTGATGGTGGCCAGAGGGAACTGACTCTAGGGATCATGATGTGACCTTTTTTTATATATATGTTGAAACAATTAAATCAAGTTTATGTCACATCCTTCTCTTCCCCAGGCTGACCTCTGAAACCTTCTCCTGTGATGTCCAGTGTAGTAATGTGTTACACAACCAGTAGTGGCCTAATGGCTGGACTTGGATTGACATTATGTAACCTCTGGCCTTGCTGTTGATTCAAATGGAATAGCAGTACTCAGCTCTGAGATGCGTAATTCAAAGACAAGTGGTAAAAACACGCATGCCTGTGAGCAAACGAAAGGGCTCAGAACAGTGAGTTCATCATGATGAAAGCAGCCTGCACCCAGTGTAATTTACTTGGTGACATAATGGTCTGTCTCAGGCTGCTTCAATTGCGCCACTGTGTGGTTAAAGGCAGCCTCTACTGTCAGAGGGAGCTACTACAACAGTTGGCAGAATTGTCATGAAACCCTACACACTGTGCTTAAAAGAAACAAAACAAAGACATCATCTTTAGGTTTTTAGAAAACTTCAGTTACAGCTAAAAAAAAAAAAAAAGATTTTCTCTGATATCAAACTTGTGGCATCTTGTCCAAATCAACCTTACACACTTTCACACAAGTGAAAGCATTAAAACTTACAAGCAATGTGTGCAACTGTGTAATTACAAAATGGATTTTTGGCCCTATTTCATTAACTCATACTGATAAACTTTCTTTCAGACACAGCAAACATTAAAAACAATATAACTGCAGGGAAAACACTACAATTCAGTACACAACGCCTACATGTGGCCCATTTCACACTCACATAGCTGGAAGTGACTTTATCAAAATTTGTAGAACCATATTTAATTCAATTCATTATGAGAAATTACTTAATTTTCACTCTTTTAAGGTAGTTCACATCACAGGCAGTCCACTCTGAAACTATAATGGCACTCAGTAGAGTGCATACCTCAGCCAAGGCCCAACAGTCCCCTTTTATACTCACTCATAGTTACCAGCCACCTAAATACCTGTTTTTCTCATCATGATCCCTGCATTATTCCCTTAGAAATTAACTAAAATGTTGAAAAACACCCTATCTCACAATGTTGAAGAAAATATTCCTCATTTTGTGGAAATCTGTTCAGTAGTTTTTTGTGTAATCCTGCTGACAAACCAACCGACAAACAGTCATGGGTGAAAACATTACCTTCTTGGCAGCGGTAAAAATATTGGTGACTGTGGAAGAGAGAAGACATACATGCTTTCATTTCCACTCAAACGCCACAATTTCCTCTTCTATCAACTTAGATACCTGACCACTAGCCACCAACCGTGTTCTAGTGGTGAAACTGTGACACAACAACACATCAGTTGTTAGTCATACCATGATTAGCGGGAAGAAAATCCATTTCATTTCAATTGTCTGAAACTATATTTTTAGGTTAAAGAGGTAGCCTCTTACATTGATCTGAGCAGTGTTGTTTTTTCTATCTTGTATGAAATGAAATTGAAATAAATATGTCAACAAGCAGGACCTCAGTGCTTTGTCTGAAGCCCAACATGAGTCTCTGATTCAGCTTAGTATACAGACAGAAACGGGGAGAAGCTGGAGGTGGTGGGACCTCAGCTGTCCATAGTGCTACTGTGTGGTCAAGTAGGCTAAAGACGAAAAAAATGGAGCAAAGAAAGTTTACATTTCTATTATTTAATATCAAATTTAGCTAAAACATTGACTGAACAATGCCAGCTCTGTGAAATTTACAGTTATTAAAACAGCAATAAAAAGCTGAAGTCCTGTCCCCTTTTCCAGCTTGTATCTGCTCCAATACTTTTACTTAAGGAAGGTATTTTACCACACAAGGTAAAATGACAAGATGCTAAAATGTTACTGTCAATACAGTACTCAATATCCATTTGGCTTAGAACAGTAAATCCTAGTATCATGTTTTCAGCTTTTCAGGAATGGGCTAAAATCCATCTATCTGACTCAGGCTAGTGGAGCAGAGGCTAACCTGGAAGTGGGGCTGGACTTTGGCTCTCTGTACAGGTCAGTGAGATAAAACTTTGTTTTAAATAATTCAACCGTCATCATAAAAACACATAAAGTAGATAAAAAACGAACAAAACACAATTACAGGTCCACAGTTAATTCACACTGCGTACAAAGTTCCATGTTGTGTATCAAAATGTGGTGTCAAGTCAGAGGCGTCTTCCGTCTTTGTCTGTGGTTGTGTGGCTCAGTTTTCATAATAAATAGTTCCTCAGAGCAGCATATCCTGATGTACTGCCACACAGACATCAGTTACTGCTAAGTATCATCTGGAGTCATCACTGAGCTGCCCAGAGGGTCCTGCACTTCAGGAACACTGTTAATCGACTTCACACTGGCACTCTGAGCCCTTTCATCGTCTGGCTTCCAGCTCTCGATGTTGCTCATACATATTTCACCTAGCACACAAAGGAAAAAGTGAGAGAAAAGTAATACTTACAATCTGCAAAGAATAATATTCTTTGGTAATCCATACTAATAAAAGAAACAGTCCCATAATTTGTTGGTAATGGATTTATATGCATACTTTTATTTACAAATTAATTTATACTAAACCCCTGTCCACACGCACACACAGGTTTTTCTTAAAACAAATCTTTTTCTATGTGTTTTGGTCACCCAGGGTTGCTTCCTAATTGGACCTTGACAGTGTATGTAGCATGAAGAATATGAAAATTGAGTGCGTGTTTTGTCATATGATATTGGAGTGTTTGAGTTTGTACTTTGACAGAATGAATGTTATATTGACTACATTTAGAAAGACACAAACATACATACAGTGATGGAAAAGACATACACAAACGACTGCCGACAATGATTTAATAAATTAGCATTATCCAGCAGGTTTCTGTGACAGCAGTCACGTTTCCCTGCCTCATTCATAGTACGTTCTGTAACGAAGCAACTAACCATGGACTATACAATCTTCTTCCTGTTTACACAGGCATTGTGCGCATGCCCTTTGTACGTGAATGTGCATGTGATATGCCTTTCAGGTGTGTTAAGATGGACTGAGATTATTTCAGAAATGGTGCCAAAACACTCATTTTACTTTTAAAACCCTTTTTCTAAAAAAATAACCTCTTACATGTAGACTATTCCTAAGTGACCAGAGAATAATATGAAACTTTTCCTAGGCTGTAGTTTGTTGTGTTTTGTTTGTTGCTCTAAATAGAAAGATGGAGATGGAGAAAAGTGAACAGCAGTGATAAGTGCGGTCAAATACTTACTTCTTGCGTTCTCTGTGGGATTTTCTGTGCCATAATGGAAACTATTCTCCTTTTCTGCTGATTTATTAAAGTTTTCCAACTAGATCAAAACAGATTTTTAATGCAGTATTACCAATCGGCTGCATATGAAATCATTCAAAGGATGTTAACTATTAGTCGACATGCTTACCTCAGTGCAGATGGACTCTGAAAGTCGGCTTGAGAGCGGGCCTTTGTCAAATTTACAGGTACTGCAGGCAAAGAGTGGGATACATTATCCTCCTCTACAAAATTAGCTTTAATAATCATATAACAGGAAGTGTAAGGAATTAATTTAACCTTGAACTCTGTGATAATGCTGGTTCACAGTCAATTGAGCTGTCTGGATTCTATTAAAGGAGAAAAAAAATGTTTTAGACACATGACAGCATGAACAAGTGACTGCCAGTAAGAGTCAAAGAACAGGTCTCACCTGTGTGGCCTTGTTATTGATTTTCCCATCATGTGGACTTCCTGCCTCGGTGTCTCGGTTTCTGGCTTCTTTCTGGCGCTTCATCTTTACATAATCATACGTGCTTATGCCTTTATAAACTGCAAAGTCAAGAGGAGGACACATATCACAGGAAAATAGTGAAGATTGATGACTGAATGAGGAGAAAAAAGCTCTGTCAAATGTTTGTCTTGAGGTGTGTGACTCACAGAGGTAGAAGTGGAAGCCCAGCAAATGTCCAAGCAGCAGCAGAGAGATGACGCTCAGCATGGCCGTTACGAAGGCTAATATAAGGAGACCAGCTGAACTGGTCTTCATGGGTGCTAAAGGTAGAAACACCAGCCATGTGCTATTCCTCAGCATACCTACAGAAAGAAGGAACAACAGCTTAATGATGCAACTGACTAAAATATTCCCAAGGCCATTTCTATTCAGTCAAAGAAAGCTCAACAGTACATTACAGTGACTCACTGTCAAACTGTGGGGCCGTCCGTAGGCTGTTTGGATCCAGATAATGTTGAATAAATATGAACAAGATGACTACAATGAGCAGGAGAGCACCCATTGTAGCAGAGCACAGTGCCACAAAGAAGCACCTGAAGGCAACACACAAAACCTGATGTTAATTCATGAAGCTTACACAAGTCATTTCATGAAATCAGACACAGGAACTACACAAACTCATCGAAAATGCCATCTTACCAGTAGTTTCTACCACCCACGCAAGTGTTCAGCCATTTGCAATGGTGATCAAAGTCTTCCACACACTTGTTGCAAACACCGCAGTGTTTTACTTTCGGGCCACTGCATGAAGATTGAGTATGTTAATGTCACTTTTCATGATAACAAAATGTTCAGCTGCAGCGATTAATTCATTAGTTGTCAACTATTAAAACAATCTGCAACTACTTTGATAACAAATTAAACAGCTTTGATTGTTTGGCTTGATTCTCTGATTACAGCTTCTTAAAAGGTGCCATATGTAAGAATTTATTTGAAAACAATCAAAAATGTACTACATTATCACTAAAATGTGAAGAAATAACAGTTTGACAATATGACATTATTATTATCTATGTGCTGCACAGAGGTGTCTACTATACTTAATTAGCATGCTAACCAGCATGTCCTCGTCCAAAGCTTCTGTGATAGAGGTATAAACATCAGCACCCAGTGCTCCGAGGTCTCAATCTGGACAGCTAGTCGCACGGCTAACTGAGCTAACTAGGTAGCTGCCGTGACAGTTAGCGGCACAATTTGTCTTGCCAAATCTTACGTAATGCACCTTTAAATGTGAATAACTTCTGGTTTATTTGTTCCTCTATTACAGTAAACTGAATAACTTTGGGTTGTAGACAAAACAAGACATTTTGGGTGACATTTTTCATAATTTTTTGACATTTTATAGACCAAACAACTAATTGATTAATCAAGAAAAATATTCAACAGATTAATCAACAATGAAAATAATCATTATTTGCAGCCCTGACCAAATTATATCACTTAATTTCTCTATTAAAAGCAAAATCACATGCCACACTATTGCTTTGGATACATACACCCTGACATCACACAGATAACAGCGCAGGTCCTGGATAACATGCGGCTGCTTTGCCCGGTCAAAAAGTGGCATTGGACTGGAATAGCTCTGTTTGGCCCTCACACTGGCATCCGCTGGGTCTATGGTCACAGCAGCAATATGGGTGATAAAGTGCACAATAAATGTTACGGCCATCAGCTGTACACAACAAGAGTCAAGGAAAATCGCAATAATGTTGGAAAAATACTGCAAGATGTGATAAACGTGCAATAAAGTGCAGAATAGTAAGTATACATGAACAAGAAACTGCAAACTGTTGCACACAAGTGGATCTTTTGTGTGAGAAATAAAGTCAGTTCTGAAGTAATCAACTGTTTCAGTTAAATAAACCAGTGTTGACATCATGCTGCATTCAACATGTGACAAAAACCCCACTGACTATGTCTTTTGGGCGTAACAGAGACCACAGAAACAGAGACCGAGTCACGTCTGGTGTGACTGGGGCCCATACAGACAGCACACACAACTGAATCCTTGTCTTGTCCAGCAGCATGAACAAACCGTAGCAGAGACTAATGTTTGCTCCATATTCAAATCTGAAAGCTTCACACTTGACACTCAGCTACAATGAAAGCAATGGTTTCAGCTGTGTGCTAAGGATACAGCGTAAACCACATGGTTCCACGGTGGAGGCAGGAGAGGGATGTAGATGCCAAAGCTGACTATGGCGAGGTAGCTGTAAAAAAGCCAGCCAACCACTTGGAAAGCCTGAGGGGGCCAAGACCATCCGTTCATCCTGGGAGGCTTGGATGGGACCAGCTCATTTCGACTGCTGCCGCTCAGGGGAGATGTGCGTCGCAGCCTTTGACTGAAGCAGTTCATCTAGACGGTACAAGAGGAGGAGATTAGACACAGTCAGTCGAGTCAATTATATGTATCTAACCCAGAATCACAATGCCTGTACAGTGTACAACACCCTATGTCCTTAGACCTGTGATTTGAGTGAGGAAAAACTTCCCAAACCTTCAGGAAGAGCTACAGACACACAGTAGATGTCTGGGTACAGAACAGACCAACACAATCACAGAATATACAGATATATGTCTTCAAAACATCCATCCGCACATTACACACACACTACACGCAAGTGTGGCTCCGGCAGTGTGCGGCTGCATTTGCTGGGGAAATGAGTTAGGGAAATGAGTTGAGCGTTATGATAGTGGCTGCTCACCCATTATGGACCTACACTTAACCTAGATATTGCTAGGGGTTCCTGATACACTGGCAACTAATACGACAGCATTAAGGTTACAAGGTGCATTTATTAGCATTTTTTAAAACACAAGGGTTATGTGCTACATTCATGGAAAAAAAAGGAAAGAAAAGGAAAGCAGTCTATTCTATAAAATGGAGTATTTACGATGAATTGGGGAGTTACGTTTACTTCATGGGTATAAGGACAAAATATCAGAAACACCTCTCAGGGGTGTGATTCATCAGAAGTGCCAACAACAACTGTTTCCACACAAACTGAACATTACAGCCTTCATCACGGTGGACTTAATCGCTCTGTTGTTCTCTTAAACAGCATTTACTTAACAGACTATTGTGTGATAGTAGCAATCTTAACACTAAACAAGGAGGGTTTTGTTACGTAGCCTACAGAAACAGCTGATCCAGGGTAAAGATTTACTCAAAGTGAAACATCCCTTCCTTTTTTTTTTCTCTCGTCAAAAAGGCTTTATAATCACATGTTTTGCTCCTGGCCTTAAGCCCGACACCTGTATTGTGCAAAAAGTTCTACAAATTAGCTAAAAACCTGGAAACAATCAATTAATACGTCATTAATAATGCTTTCTGTTCATCACTGCATTAGACCTATGAATAAAATGTATAGCTAGTTGATGATATAGTGAGTTAAACCTCTTGTCCTGGTGAGTTGTTGCCTGTTTTGCTTGACAACTGAAGCTGCTAGCTAACCTGAAGTTAACGGTTATCTGTTTTGGCTAACCCCACATTTTGCATTTAATTAAAAGCCGCCTACTCGGGGATTTTTTTAAACATTTCTACGACTTAAAATAAACAGTAAACTCGTGCCAACAATAACCTTTAGGATATTCGGTTTGTATATCGTTTTAATTAAAGAAGAGTTACTTACTTTAGCCGGTGAGAGACAGCCACCATAAAATGTCCAACAATACGCTCCTGTTCAAGTACAGACGCAGATTTCCACCGCTTGATATCCCATTATTAGTTTGTCAGCCGGGCAGGTGCTTCAAGAAGTAAAATTCACATGACGAAACAACACACACAGCCAGGAAAACACTAAATACCTACAAAATAACTCGCAAAGAAGGATAAAAATGCTCCAGCGTCCTTGTTGTCAGAAGTTAAAGAATCAACTCACTCAGCAGGTCGTCGCAGCGCTATGGAAACTGTCCCACTGCGCATGCGCACTACAGCTCTCTTCAAGATGACCAGCTTTCTTTTTTTTTTTTGTGACCCTTCACTGACTGAATACACATATACAGTCTTTGCGATGCTCTCTCATCATATAATGCCCTGGAGAATACAAGCTCCTCAAAAATAGCCACCACTCTTTTCCCATGTGAGCAAGAGAGAACTGCAAATAAGAGATAAGCACGATACTTCTGCTTTCATAAGTAAATCCATTCTCTCAACTTAACTTACTCATGTAATGCTATGCTGAATGTAAATGTATACTGCATGCATGCATTTCATTTTCACTTCCCTGCATTGTCTTCACATACTGAGAAATCAGTAACCAAAGTTGCTCAATTAAAGCCTTTGTGTGGAAATCTGAGGACTCAGCAGTGTCAGAACATCCTTTCTCTGCAAATGCACTAAATTTGGATCAGTATTACTAGCAGACACTTCCTACATTTTACAGCTGTCCCCACAGGATGCATCAGCTGATAACTGTTTTTTCATTTGCTTACTGAACAACACACATTTATAAATACAGGTGTAAGAATTTATTTCTCAAGTGTTGCACTTATACAAAATCATACGATTACACTACAAACATTATGTACAATCTTGATCATTTTTTTAAAACAGGTCAGAGTCTCCTGATGTCTCCACAGTGTTCAAACAGTCCAAAGCTGACAACCCCTTTGCTGTTAACACCAGGATTACAGAAAGGCAGTGTGTGTCGTCAGCTGTTTGCTGAGCCCTCTGGCTCAGGAGACTGCAGGAACTCGTAGGGATCGTGAACCATTTCAGACTGGTCCCCCACGCCCAGGTGTGATGGGCTCCCTGTGGATAAAAGAAAATATAGTTCTAATGTTGTTGCACTGGTGTTACTATTCCATGGAAATCAATGAAAGTTTTTCAGAAAAGTGGAGGTCTAACATTTAGTTGATGTTTAATAATGTAACTAAAATGTATTAGCATTGGCTTTTTAGCCTCCCTTCTGTTGCAGATACCTAACTGGTGCTGGTCCCTCTCTGAGGCATTAGAGAGGGAGGACAGGTTGGACGAGGGTCTGGAGCCAACTCTGTCGACCTGAGCCTCCTGGAACTCCTGCAGGAGTTTGTCGGCATCGTCAAAGTGCTGCTGGCCCTCCTCGTTCCCTGGCTCTTTTTTCACTGTTTTACCTGATGAACAGAGAGAGATGGTAAGATCAGTGTAGGAAATGAAATGAACAAACTGAGGAACAAAATGCACATCTACTCTAGTAGGGTCCTGGCTCAAAAGTACATACAAAAGAAGAGAGGGAAAAGGTGAATAGTAATAATAAACTAGCTTTAGGATTTAGCATTACAAAGATGTATTTACAGAGAAAGATGTTTAACAACAACCTTTACAGGGGAAGAGTTTTAATAGGATGAAGGTGTTTACCCGGGCTTTATCCCCTAAATACTGTGAATCCTCACATCTTACTTTTGTTGCCACAACTGCAACTACGAGCCTTATCGCATTAACATAATGCAAGCTTAGCGTTTACATGGACTCCACCTTACACATCTGCCTTAATTGGGTTATGACTGAATTACTGATGTACTTGTAAATGCAGCCACTTAAAGTGTGTCTACGGGGATAATCACCTAATGAGTTCAACATGGATATATCTAGAGACATATCAGGATAGTTCTTCATTGACATGAAGTCCAGGACGGAACCACTCTCTCCCAGGCCGGTGCCATCTGCCATCTGAACAAAAAAACACAGCTTCGGTAAGACAGTTAAGCAGCTATTTAAATGTACCATCACTTTTAACAGGAAATACAGCATACCTGCATGTCACAGATGTTGGATTTGGTTTCATCAGGTTTCGGCATTATGTTTCTTTTCTGAAACGTAATATAAGCATCATAAACACAACAGGCCTAAACCACAGACAGTGATAGTGTGGTAGAATTGGTCAAGACAAGCCTTGAGACTCAGAGGATGATATAATCATGGGAGTATACTACAAGTCAGATACCTGACGGACTTGAGTGACAGCTTTAACGTGATCGCCAGCGGTCATCTTGTCCAAAAGCCCATCGACCCAGTGCTTTGTGATGCCTCCACAGCCCTTGACAAACTCTTGTATGCTGAGGGTGAAAGTGAACACAATTACAAGCTGAAAACCAGGACACCTGTATTCACAAGATCATTTCAAATCAAAATTTAACCTATGACAGCAAAGTCCCTTTACCTGAGAGCACATTGTACCCCTGTGTCATCTCCATAGGCTGAATAGAGTGTGTCCACCTCATCAGGCAGCAGGTCTGGGAAGACTGAGTTCTTCTGAAGGGTTTGGATGTTGTAGGCACTACTGAGAAATGTTACTACACAGAGCAGAAGAAAAAAAAAAGCACAATCTCTTGTAAGACATAGACTTAGTGGTACATTTAAATCACTGTTATTAATTGGATGAGACTAATTAAAGCTACTTATATGAATTAAATCAACAAAATTGCACTCTATGAGATACCTTTGTGTCGCCTGTCATCTTTGAAACCTAAGGTTGTTAATCCAGGCAGAAGCTTATTCGACAGAGAACTCAGGTCCACTTTATGAGTCTCCTCTTCTGCAAAAAACAAAGAACAACTTGCTTAATTAAATGTAGTGCAATTTTTATGTGAACATAGGGTTCTAAAAGATGTTTAAAAGACTAAAAAATTATAACAAACCTTCTGCATCAGGATCCAGCTGATTCACAACAGTATATAAAAGAGAACTGTCTGTCTCCTTGCGCAAGTAGCCCATCTGAAAACATAGAACAGAGAAAAAACATTACCACTTACCACTGCTTTGTCATTTTATTTTAAAAAATAAAGTTGCAGGCAGTAGAATTATTATATATAAGTGGGACTTATATGTCGAATGTCGGACACCTTGGAGTTGGGCATGTATCTGTTGATCCGATCCCGAGCTTCATCTGCAGAATGTTCTACGAGTGCCAGAACATGTTCCTCTGCTGTACTGTCAGTCAAGCTGCAAGCGTTTCCCTCTGGTTCATACAGGTAACTGAAATAACAGAGTTGACAGTGTTAACAGTCATTATACCGACATCAAACACTCAGGACGTCCCTACTGGCCTTTCTGACTACATTTCATTCCCAGTCACATTTAATGTAGGTATTACAAATCAGTAATACCTGATGACTTCTTTCATGTCTTTAACTGGTTGTTTCTTGGACTTCTTAGCCGATTCCACTGGCATGGGGATTATCTCTGGAGGAGGTATATCTGTTGCAAGGTCCTCATCTCCCAAAATGGCTGCCTGTTGGCTGTAGTCCATGTCCTGCATGAAAGACATGCTGCGCTTCAGAGCCAACAGCCGCTCCTGAACACAAAGCAGAGAAAAAAAGGGGGCAACACTTAACTCTGCCTGCTTAATTCACAAATCATGGACGAAAAGAAAATGGAATAGAAAGGGACAGGAGAACATTGTTGATGATACAGTCTTCCACCTTTGGTCAAATGACACCAATGTTATTGACTTTGTTTTCGGTTACTACATCCATCACAAATGATTTGCGTCTACAGCTCAGCTGCTAGGAGTTAGAAAATGTCATAGTGCTTTGAATATATTCCATTACTCACTGCATATGGAGCAGAGCCATGATCCGACTCAAGTGTACAAATTATGGAAATATATTTTAGGATAGATTTCTCTTATCAATCGACACACAGCAAATACTTTAGATGTTGATATATAACACTAACAATCTGACTTCCATTTAAGTTTTTAAGTTGAAGTCAAAACACGTATCTGTAGTGAAACATTGCCTGTAAAATGTATGATCAAAAGGTAACACAAAGGGAAGCAAAGCACTAGTGGCAGTGTCTCAGTAAATGACGGATGGTGTAAGTGTAAGAAATGTGTTTATTTTTATTCCATTTGATCTCATTACCTTGCTCATCATCTTGAACCCTGTATGGAGCAGTTTCTTGGCAGCCTTGTAATAGACTGTCTCTGGTCGGTTGTACACCATGGCATTGTCACACATCAGTTTAAAGTCCGCCTGAAAGGCAAAACGTGTTCACACAGGTATGAGGGCAAACCTTAGTTACAGACTTTCTTAGTCAAAATAATTAAATACTCGCCTTTTTGTTGAGAAATATGCTCACCTTGAATTCTGTAACTGTGTTGTAATCATTGTTTCTAATCTTGTCTTTCATGGTGCTGAAGTCCATCGGATGCTTGATGATCATTGAGTAGCCAGGAGCAATCGCATCTGTTACTGGGAATGAGAAGAATCCATGGGGGTCTTTCCTAGGAAGAAAATTGATGAACAGCCAGTGTTAATCAGGGAAGCATCAACCTTTGGATTTTTTTAGTGTTCTTGTTTGATCATGCTGGGGCATGTTATCTGTCAGGTCAATATGATCAATATTAATGTGTTGATAGCAATTTATGGCTTATACATAAGCAGAGTCACACACAATATGACATGAATGAATAGTGCATTATAAAGGCTAATGTCTGTTCTCCAGTCGCAATAATACATGCTCAAATAGACTAAAGAGCGTATGCCAACAGCATGTAGAAGCAGTGATGTTTATTGCACCAAATAATATTCCGTACGTGGGTGTTGCATGGAACGAATGACAAATGCAAATGTTGCTATTCTTAGAGTCACAAAAATCACAAGGTCTTTGTTCCCGGTAGGATAATGTGTGCTCAGCTAGTTTGATGATGATTTGTCAATCAGCCAGTGGAAGGTGATGCAAAACAGCAAGCTCAGAATGCCCCAAATGGAAACGTTTTATCTTGTGGATAGAGTAACTGTGTTCAGTAAATTTCATGGTAATATGCTGATTAATTTATAATATTTGTTGTGTACTTTGTGTTAGACAGTATTTGTATTAGAGAAAAAGGATGTCCCCAAAAACAATAGAACTCATCATCAGAGATAAATATCAGCCTTACCGTAAACCCTTACTTAAACTTTAGTCTTTAAAGCTTCTGGATCTTTAAAATATTAAGTTTTCAGGAGCAGCACTGTGGCATTAAAAGAGCAGAAGGCCAACAATACAGTTGGATGCAGCAATTAGACTGAAATAGTGTTCCTCACCTCTGTAACTGCCTCAAAAAGTGTTCCAGCAGTTGTTGTCGAGGAGTGGACTCATTCTCTGCAAAAAAGAAATATGGATATTTAATAACACCTTTACAAATGACAGTCACTCAGAGAAAAGAAGCTGATGTTGTCCTAAGAGACAGCCATTCTTACCTTGTTGCGTCCTGCATGCTCGGACTGGTCTGTCTCCTTGTGGGTCCATTTCCATCTTAATAGCGGAATTAAACTCATCCACTTCTGGCTCTAGTTCAAAATCTCTCTCTCTCTCTCGCTCTCGCTCTTTCTTCTTTTTCTTCTCTTCAGGCTGATGAGACACCGTCAACATTTGAATGACTTGTCAGCAAAATCATTAAGAATCTATTGGTCATATTCTTAGGTTGAATTTAGATTTACTCACCTCTAATCCAATGCTTATGCTTTTTGACAATGTGAAAGGTTCAACAGGTCCAGCAGCACTAGTGGCAGCTGTAGCAGCTGCTGCCTCCGATTCATTCTGCTCTCGCTCTCTCTTCTTCCTCTTTTCCTCCTATAGGATGGGATGAAAAGATAGAAAACAACTTTTATCTTACAGTAGCAAGGACAGGTCCTATAAGGTAGATTATTGTTTTGTAAACTAACCTTCCGTCTTCTTCTTTCCTCATCATCCACATATTTGTCTTTGTCCTTTTCAGACTTTTTCTTCTTCTTCTTCTTCTTCTCTTTGTGGCGTTCCCGCTCATGGTCTGATCTGTCATCATAGTAGCTGGAGTCGTGGCCTGAACCAGAGAGCTCGGTCACCTCACTTCCACCGACTTTGAGCACAAGCTTCAGGGGCTTCTCAAGAGCCTTGTCCTCGTAGTCTACAATACAAAACAAACAAAATGAAGGCAATAGCTTAGATGGGAATTGTGGCACAAGGTGAAAGGTTAGAGGAGTACGTGCGCATGTGGAATTTTGTTGCCATTAGTACATTGTGTTCCAGATGATTATGGACAACGCAGTCTGAAAACAACCAAAAGGTCTGAACAAATGAAAAAACAAACATCTGTTGTATTTTTTACATGAAAATTTCATTATCAATGTAAATGTCCATATACAGTCCCTGCTTGTTTTTCATTTGGGGATGCTAGTATTACCTCCCAGGCCTGCTGTTTTGAGCAATACTGCCACCCACCCTCATAGATCTTCCTTTAAAGGATGCACAGGTGCTAAATTGGGTTGAGGTCAGGGGATGATGGTGGCAACACCATTATTTTTTCTCCCTTTATGCCCATGGCAACTAAGCAGTCAATCTTGTTTTGCTTTTGCAGTATTGGATGGTGTGTTGTCCTGAATGACAATAATTTTGTTCCAAAATGCACTGCTCTTCCTTTTATAACATGACAGGAAACGGTTGGTAAGGAGCTCTTCATTTTATTTTGCAGATGTCATTTTGACACTCTCAGGGACACTAAAGGGCGTTCCATCTCTTTTCCAATATTCCAGCCCAAAACATCACTCTGCCAGGTGATGTTGCAGTCTTGCTGAAACAGAACGAACCATTCACCAACCATCCAGAGTAACACAGAATTCATCAGTGAATAAAATGGTTTTAAAATTAGTCTCAGTATTTCAGAGCTCAGTGCAATAGTTTCTCTTTATGAGGCATTGGTTAGGGGTGGCCAAAACAAAGGCTTTAAGCAAAACTGCAAGCCTCTGGAGGATTCTAGATCGGGTTTGGGGAATCGAGAGACACCAACAGATTAAAAAACAGTGTCTTTTTTAAAACTTCCCTTCTGACACATTTAGCAGATGCTTTTTGTCCAAAGCGACTTACAGTTATTCATACATACACTGATGGCCATGCAAGGTGCCGACCAGCACATCAGGAGCAGTTTTGGGGTTCAGTATCTTGCCCAAGGACACTTTGACATGCAGACCAGGGGGAATCAAACCAGCAACCTTCCAATAACAAGACGCTGGCTCTACCCCTGAGCCACAGCCGCCCCTTTCTTTAAGCCTTTATCTGACTGAATTTGTCTGCCCTCTGAATCACACACAAATCCTTTAACAGTTTGATTGCTCATCAATTGTTTTCATGCCTTTTGCAATATTAGTGTTAACTCTTTTCATCTTCTGAGAGATCTTTTTCTTTCTCTCCATATTGCATGAGAACTGAGACTTGCTTAATAATGAGGAACAACCTCTTTAAGTAGGTTTCACTTTAATAAAGATCACCTGGAAATTAATTAACATACCGGTACCCGTTAGTTAAACAACAGGAAAAATAAAACATTGAAAAACTTAAAATAAAGAACTGAAATTCTACTGATTCGTTGCTTACATACCACACGTATAGTGGGACTATGTTGTGTTTTGAGTGATATTACCTCACACACCAAAGAGGTTGTGTATTATTATGAATCCATGAAAAAAGCTGTAGTTACTGTATGTTGCAGTTGTGTTGTTTTCTACTGTAGAGTAAGAGTAATTACTAACAACCCAAATTGCACAAAACTACAAAACTTAAATCAGATACAACTTCATTTATTAACTGACTGTAACCTACTAGCACAGCCAAAGAACAAACAAATGTGCAATTTGTTAAAATATAACTAAACTGATTAACTCAGGAAAAGGTACCAGTGGCATATGAAAACTAGAGCAGAGGAAAGTGCACCGTGTTGGTTCAGTTTCACAAAAACACAGTGCAAACCTGCTGTCTTTGAACGAGCCAGCTAGGCTAAGCTAACGCAGCTAACAGAGGATACCTGGAACAAAAGCGATGCAGTAGCTAAAAGTAAAATATGCATTTAGGTACCATCGACTGTTCTCCACTCCGGTTTATGTTTCTTGTGCTTTTTCCCCATCTCTCCGTGTTTATATCCGAGGTCTTGTGCTTATTTCGACAATGTTGTCGCTGGTTGTTGTAGCAAATCCCCGCAACAAGAACGCTCGCGGCAGGCGGAAGTTCTTCCCCAAAATAAATGATGTATTTCCGGTGTAACAAATCAGCGCGGTGAATTCGAGTGATTGTCGGATCTCTGACAGCACAGCGGACTGACGATAGTTTCTCGGGAACCAGACTTTTGGTTGTTTCAAGTAATCTGACTGATAACGTAGATGGTGTAAGGTACGGTTTCAGTTTTGTCGATGAAGGAACAAGCTGTTCTCTTATTCTTTGAGGGATGTTGACGTTAGCCAGCTATGTTAGCTAGCTACAACATCGCTAACTGACCTAGCTAACGAAGTAGAAAAGTGTGTTTACCCGTTGTTTACGAGACTGAACATTAGCTAAGTTATCTACTCAGTTATATGTGATGCATGCTGTTGTGTTTTCCACAGCTTTGACAGCATGGAGGGTGACAGAATGGAGGTGGGAAACCAGAAACCAAACATCCATGTGGAGGTCCATGTTAAATCTCACAGGTGAGGAGTTCAAAACATGTCAGTGAATACAGGTATGCAGAAAAGTCACACACACGCTCAAATACAGTTAAATGACCACAACCTTCAAGGGAGTATGCAAATGGTTAAAATGTTTTTTGAGTTGTTTGTTTTATTTTTGTCAGCTGACCCTTCGACAACTGAGTAAAAGTCCTCTTTCTAAACATTTATATACATGTACGTGTTAAAATTATTTTTGCGATTGTTTTGACAAATTAACCGAAAAACGCTATTAAAGGTCCACTATGTAGTTCTTGGGAGGGAATTTTAATCAGAAGAGAAACTCTTCCACTGAAGAAACTGAATAAACAAACTGACTTTCAAGGACAACACAAGTTCAACACAGTACATACTTTATATGTGGCGGACCCTGCCACCTCTCTAGCTTCAAACAGTGTTCTGGGGACCTTATATTCTTCTGAGAACAGCTTGATTATTCAGTTATTGGGAAAAAAAATATTTCTGATTTTCTATTATTACCTCATTAATATTGTAAATATTAAAATTCTGAACTTGAATCTCTCCAAAACTACACAGGTCCCATTTAAATTATGATTATGTGACATTTGTTGGGGTCTGTTCCAAACAAAGATGTTTTCTTACATCTGGAGACCAATATTTATAGACTAGGGCATCTCTGCAGCAATACAACAGTTCACTATAATATTGTTTTGTCACACATTTCACCTTTTATTTAAAAGCAGCTTCAGCAATTTGGATGTCAGCCATAACTCATATTGATTCATATTGATTTGATACTGTGTCAGCCATTACAGGCTCAAATAATCAGTTTTTATCCTAATGACAACATCATTATATACCTTTTTAATTTGTTTTCCTATTCTTGTTCATGTTTCAGCACAGCTAAACAGTCTGATGTGAAGATGCATGTTCTGGCTCTCCTGAATCGCCACAGCCTGGTTTTTGGAAACTACAGATGGACAGAGTTTGATGAAGACTTCCTACAGAAGCACGTGGAATCTGTGGTTCTGGTCGATCTCAATGAAATGGTAACACATTGTTGTTGTTTTATTTTTTGTCTTGTTCTATTAATTGAAAAAAATCATGACATGCACTTGTTTTAGTTTTTTTTTTTCATAAACTTTTTTCATCACTCAGCCCGTTGATCTGAAGAGCTGCCCTCTGTCCGTTCACATCTTCACGTTGAATGAGGACGGGCCCAGCACGCTAAGTTTGGAGGAGGATGAGGAGCTTTCAGCAGCCAACCACTGGTTGCTGCCAGCAGGTGACACCAGACATTGTGGAGGACAGAACATTGAGTAGAACATTATATTGCAAAAATCCTTCTTTCTTAGTTTAATTTATATATATATATGTATATAATATATATATATAAATTATGTGTATATATGTGTATATATATGTATATGTGTATATGTGTATATATATATGTATATGTATATACATATATGTATATCTTTTAGGCATACAGTATATTTTTCAGTATTGCTTCATGTGATACTAAACCCAAAATGTCTTTGAGTGTAAAACAAACCACTGTAGACAAGACGGAGTTCTCTGCACATCTTCCAGCAATGTGCTTCTCAGAACACATGAACCCCAATTGACATTCCCTTGACTTCAAAGGTGGCTGTAAAAAGACTGTAGTTCTTATTAGAGAAGAGATGCTGTGCTCAACATGGATTCATGTGTTCATGTTTTCCATCTGTATGCTCAATATGTTACAAACTGTCAATACACTGCCTCTGTCTCAGTCCTCATGTATGAACTTGTCGAGATAACAAAGGGGCTCTGTCATAGAGGAGTAAAGAGACCAGAAAATATTCACATTTCAGAAGCTGGAATCAGAATTTTGACTTTCTTCCTTTGATATTACTCTAATTGATTATTTGATTAACAAAATATTAATATGTTATTAATATTAATACATTTAATAGTTCACAACTAATTGTTTAATTATTGCAGCTCTAAACATCTGTGAATTTAACCTCACCAAAGCCTCCTTTCTTTGTATTAGAGAAATCCAATTGTTTTATAAACACCTTTTTAAGCTTCCAAGGGATAAGTATTATATAACCAAATGATAAATCAAGGCTGGGTCATGGCACAGTTAACATAATGACAAATGAGTTTCATTATTTTGATGAGCATAGTCAACATCCTGTATGGGTTTGTTGTGTCCTCTTTCTCATGTGCCACTCTAAAGACCGTCTTTTCCCTTTGGCTCATTAACCTTTTATTTTGGCTTAATGTTCCCTAAAAATGACTGGACCTGTTTGTTTTAACAGTTGAATTCCACGGCATCTGGGAGAGTCTGGTATATGACAGTGGAGTCAAAACTCAGGTAAAAAAAAAAAAATGTAACGGCAGTTAAGAGATGAAAGAAAATTATTACACAACCTTTTCACGCTGCTGAACTGCACAGTGTTTTCATTTCCTTCCTTTAGCTCCTGGATTACGTCACAACAACAATTTACTTCTCCGACAAAAATGTCGACAGCAACCTGATTTCATGGAACCGTGTTGTTCTGCTTCATGGTAACTATCACAGTATCAATCATAGTAACATTTCAATGTTGAGTCTGTCAGAGAGATGTGAGTAAAATAACTCAGTAATCACTTTGTGTATGCCCGCATTCAGGACCTCCAGGCACAGGGAAAACGTCACTTTGCAAAGCTCTTGCCCAGAAGCTGTCAATCAGACTGTCGAGTCGGTAAGACAATCCTTATTTTAGCGAAACCACTTTAGCAGTTACACCTGCTCTGCTCTCACCTACACTCCTCTCCCTGCAGGTATTCCTATGGGCAATTTGTCGAGATAAACAGCCACAGCTTGTTCTCAAAGTGGTTCTCAGAGGTACACCTGGCTTTTTATGTGAAAGTGTTCAGTTTTAGGATGTTCTAGATTGAACTGATAACATTTTGGTCGCTAATTAAATAATGGCTCTTTGTTACAGAGCGGTAAGCTGGTCACAAAGATGTTTCAGAAGATCCAACAACTGATTGATGACAAAGATGCTCTTGTGTTTGTTCTGATTGATGAGGTAAAAATCTTGGAAATGAACCATTATTAATTATAACTTGAGTTGATTCAGTCATTGATTTGCTTCCAGACTTTCTTGTGCACTTGTTGTACCTTAATTAACCTATAATCAGGAGTGTCTCTGCTGTCCTTATGTAAACCTGTTTTACGGTGCGTAGGTGGAAAGTCTGACAGCAGCTAGAAATGCCTCCCAGGCGGGAACGGAGCCCTCTGACGCCATCCGAGTGGTCAACTCCGTTCTCACACAGCTGGACCAGATCAAACGGTCAGGAAGCAAAGCAGTCTCTATACTATTTTAAAACTTCTCTCTTATAGCATAGGGCACCAGAAGCCTTAATTTGTATTTATACAACCACTCTTAATTACTGTTTTCACTAGAAAATATATCATCAGACTTTAATTTTGTCCTGTTTACTGAGGTTTGTTTTGTGTTGACTTTTATTTCAGACATTCCAACGTTGTGATCCTGACGACCTCCAATGTGACAGAAAAGATAGACTTGGCGTTTGTGGACAGAGCTGATATCAAGCAATACATCGGACCTCCGTCAGCGGACGGCATCTACAGCATCTACCTCTCCTGCCTGGAGGAGCTGATGAAGGTGACTGAATAATCTAGCAACTTTTTGCATTTATAATGTAAACATATCTGACTTAACAAGTCTTTTACTTACATGTTGAAACTTTGTGGGTATGATGATTCTACTAGTTTACAGGGGTTTGTCTTTGTTTGGGGAACTTTTGTTAATTGAAGTTTTCAAATGTATTAAAAGGTATACAAAGTGTAATTAAACTAACATACCACATAAATACAACATAAGTGAAGTAGCACATTTTCCTTCAGACAAGAATAATCTTGGTATTCCTTTTGTTTCTGTCTTAACATAATTTAAAAAATTAGACCAGACTTCATTAAACTTCCCTTGGTTAATTATTAGCCTTTGCAATTAACAGTTTGAAAGAGGCAATGTCTGTTATCACCTCTAACCTTTAATCTACAACAGGCTTTGTAGGACTCTTCCAATGGAGGAGAACAATCATTGAAGCACCACTAAAGCTCAGAGATCAGTCTCCCAATAGCTGGGGGATTCTGGAAATGGTTTATGCAACCATTCTCCAGTACTTTTGACTACTTCTTTATAAGAAAGGAGAAACAAACAAAAACAATCCCACAATATATGAAGACAAGTACCTATTTCCTTTGACACTGACACTTGACCATTAATAATCAGGTTCATCATCTTGACGCAAGACAGAATTATGGTGGCCATGAGGTGCAAGGCTCTGCGGGTAGGAGGTTGGCAGTTTGATCCCCCGCTTATACTGTCCACATGTTGAAGTGTCCTTGAGCAAGAAGCGTGACTCAAATTCCTCTGGATAGTTAGGCCAGCACCTTGCATGGTTTGTAGATAAATTACAGTGTCCTTTATATCTGTGCTTCATGATATGTGATGTGCAGTGCCAGATCATCTACCCCCGGCAGCAGCTGTTCACCATATTTGAGCTCGAGACGATGGGCTTTGCAGAGAGTGAGGTGTCCGAACACAGCCTGCACCTTAGGAACATTGCTCTGTGAGTAGAGGCTCCCATAATGCAATAGCAATCAAATCACACTGTCTCCGTGCTCTAATCATAACATCAATTGCCGGTGAGAATTGAAACAGCCAGCAGCTAACGTTTTGGTTTTTTTCTGTTCATTCCCAGAAAAAGCAAAGGTTTGAGTGGAAGAGCGCTCAGGAAGTTACCGTTTCTAGCCCATGCACTGTTTGTTAAGGTGAGTATTTTATTCTCTTCTACGGAGAGTGTAGGAAAAAAACGAGTCATGCTGTTTTTTAATGCATGTTTGTTTGCCTGCAGACACCGACAGTGACTCTTGAGAGGTTTCTGGAGGCCATGGGGCAAGCAGTGGATAAACAGAAGGAGGAAAAAGCTAACCTGGTTAACGGTGTTTGAACTTATTACAATGACCAAAGCGTGACACTTGATTGTTTATCAGCTGTCACATCCCATTACTGGCTTGTAGCTGGGAAAACAACAACTGCAATGGTTTTACAAAGCTTGTTCAGTTAATTTGGCAGCACTGTGTTGAATATATTGTCAGGAATTAACAAATACCTTCTTTAACGTAACTCTTTATTCAGGTAATTTTCTTGGCGCTTCTACCTTAAAGACCAAAATAGCTTGGCTTAAGATGGAGTACCCAGTACTTGAATTTTCTATATGTGTTTAACCCGATTGTTTACTCTGTTCTTGGTGTCAAAGTGTTATTTTTATATAACATGAAGCTTTAACAGTACCGGCTTCTTTTTGTTCGCATGTTTAAAGGGAGAGTTCAGGTTTGTTTTAGCGTATATTTTTGGCTGTAGTTACTTTTTGTGTTTATCACTCGATGGACATTAGCTCAGCCTGTGGATTTTGTTGGAAATTTCCCTTTTATAATCACAGCTTGTCAGACAGAATTAAAAGCAGTCCCTCAGTGGACAATGAAGCATCACAAATACAGTAAAGAACATGCAGTTGGTTTTGTTGTGTTGTGGTTTTTGGTGTTTTGTGGACTGGTTTCATCTTCTGTAGTATGCCCAGCTGTTCACAGGCACCTCCATCCACAGGATCTGTAGAATAAGCTAATGTTCATGTACAATACTAATTTAAGTTGAAAAAATGTGAACTGTCCCTTTTTTTAAACATGCTTTTTTTGTACTCTGTTCATGTCTCTTATGTTTTAAATGGATGT